>NW_026714520.1:0-31883 GCF_029784015.1 Lycium ferocissimum | reverse complement strand
ATAGGAACCCCGAAAAGAAAAACCTCACGAATAGATTGGCCAACTTCTTCAGGGGTAGGTAATCCGAACGGGGATTAAATGAGTAGACTTGAGTCGATCGATCAACGATAGCTGGCCAGATCAAACTTGCCCGGTCTTCGGAGGGCCAGCAATAAAATCCATGGCAATCCTCTCCCACTTCCACTCGGGAATGAGCATCTTACACCATCAGGTCGCGGGTGCTCATACTTGACTTCTTGGAATTCCCGTACTTAGTAACAAAATCTTGCCCAAATACTCTCTCTTAAATGAACCCCGCGCATCTTTACATCTTAAATCACGATACATCTTAGTAGCTCCGCTGATGAATAGAATATCTAAAACTGTAGGACTCCTCCGAATCCTAATCAAATCATCAACACGAGGAACACAAATACATCCCTTGATCCTCAAGAGTCCTCACTATCAATTATGGCCTCGTTGGCCTACGACTCGAAAACATACGAATCTTTGCACAACTTAGCATCCTCAGCTTGCTTTGCCTTAATCGATGCGAAGTGACGATCCACCTCAACCAAGCCAAAACTCTGCTCGGATCTGAAATATCCGCCGTACAAGGCTATTAGCTAGAGTCGAACATCCGTAAGCTAAAGGACGCTCCCGAAACAATCAACCGAGCTAAGCCCCACTTACATGCTACGTGACTTCTACTCAAGGTATGCAGCACACGTTTGCCTTGCCCGGATGATATAGGATGGTGATGTCGTAATTCTTAAGTAACTCCATCCATCTCCGCTGCCTATAATTGAGATCCCTTCAGGTAAACACATGCTCGAAGAGCTCCCATGATCGTTGAATACCTCACAATGGACACCATAAAAGTAGTGTCTCCAAATCTTCAAAGCAGAGACCACCGCTGCCAAATCTAAATCATGAGTAGGGTAGTTCTTCTCATGAATCTTCAGCTATTTGGAAGCATAAGCAATGACCTTATTTTTGGTATAAACACGCACCCAACCCCGAACCGAAGTGATCACAATACACCAAAGTCCTTGCCCTCCACGGGCAATGGGGGGCTAATCACGAAGTCAACAAAGTCTTCGACTTTTGGAAAGCTCTCCTCACACTCGTTGGACTGAAAGGCTATTTTCCCGAGTCAAACGGGTCAAACAAGAATAGAAGCAAACCCCTTCACGAACCAATGGTAGTAACTAGCCCACAATGCTACGAATCTCTGTCAACGCGAAGTGGGCCTAGCCCAATCTCTCACGGCCTCAATCTTCTTAGGATCAACCATAATCCCGTCATTTGATACCACATGACCCAAGAAGGATACAGACTCGAGCCGAAACTCACACTTAGAGAACTTTGCATACAATTCCCTATCTCTCAACAAAGCAATAACAATCATCAAGTGTTTCTCGTGATCTTCCCTACTCTTCGAGTAAAATAATATATCATCAATGAACACAATCACGAAAGAATCCAAGTATGGCTTAAAAAAGCCATTCATCAAGTCTATGAAAGCATCTGGGGCATTGGTAATATTACATCCCGTACTTTTGTATGTTGGATTTGTCGTAAGTTAATTGACATAAGTTGAATGACAAGATTATTTTTTTAGGTGATAAGTATCTAGATAATGCTTAACAAGTGATAAGTAAGTTTCATGAAGGTTAGAGGTTAAACAAATTTGGGCTATGGTTCGAAACGCTCACACCGGAGAATTTTAGTCATATTCAAGTATGCAAATAAAGAGATCGGTAACAAGTGTGATGACGGTGATTGAGAATAATATTTGGTGTATGTACAAAGAGGCTATGGACTAGAGTTCTACCACATGAATATGATAAAGAGTATAGGAAGTGTGTTAAAAGTAGTCCATGTTTCAGTGAATTGAGATCAAGAAATTGATTATGTGAGTAATTTGTTAAATATTGGGATAAAGTTGAAGAGTACGGAAATTAATTAAGGTATTAATTAGAATTAAAGAGGATGAGGCCTTTTGGTGGACGGCCACATGGCACTTATTAAGCCAAAGATGGCACTAAGTTGTCATTGATGAGTCATAGCCCCTAAAGTGCATTGCTGACATGAGTAAAGGCAAGAAAGATCCTTTAAGTCTTTCATTTCACTCTTTCTTTGGCATTGTGGTATATGGGTAGGTATTGACATTTTATTTCTATTTTTGGGGGACTTTCTAATTTTAGAAATTTAGCAAAAAAAATGTACATAGAAACATTTTCTTAATTCAAAGCCAAATAGAAACATGGGCTCCTAATCACAAGGAAGCGGAGTGTAATTTTTCTCAAGAATAATATTCGGGTTTTTCTTACTAATTCGATTTTGTTGTTTCATTTTGTGGTGTTGTTGAATCCGGGCTTTCTTTGAAGTGAAGTAAGGTGGAAGAAGAGTAGTTCTTGCATAAAAGGTAAGAATTCTCCTCTCTTGGATATATTTAAATTTGCTCAGGTCATAGCTAAATTGTGAGATGAAAAATATGGAATTAATAGCGGGAAATCGTATAAGGTG
The DNA here is from genome assembly GCF_029784015.1 of Lycium ferocissimum. NCBI lineage: Eukaryota > Viridiplantae > Streptophyta > Magnoliopsida > Solanales > Solanaceae > Lycium > Lycium ferocissimum. The sequence continues at coordinate 29,372 of NW_026714520.1, read as the reverse complement.
ATGTTATTGTCGTTGAGTTGTGGACTGCTCTTGATGGTTACTCTAGTGTTGTTTAAGTGGATGGAAGGTCATGAAAGATAGATGTAGTAGTTGTTGTTGTTATACTACATGTATACGTGAAAGGAGGTGTAAGAAATGTTGGTATATTGATGTATATTGGGTGGTTTGAGTATATTCTTGAGTTGCTTCATGACTAGTATTCAGAGAAGGTAATTGAAACTTGTTGTTAATGTCTTTGGTTTTGTTTTTGAAGTTATGGGTGTATATAAAGTAGGGGAAATGCTGCCCGATTCTTTTTAGAAACTCATTATCGTTTGATATACCCGTATGCTAGTATTCGCTAAATTAATGGATATATTATCATTATTATAGGTTGAAGTGCTAATTGAGGCGAGTTCGTTATTGAGTGCATATTGATGACAAGAGGTATGTTAAGGTTATCCTTTCTTTCATTTTAGCATGACCCATGATAGAACGAAACGTAAGCGAATGTTGCTCCATAATGATTCTATTCTTAGAACGTTGGAGAAGTTTACTATTTGACATTCTTAAGATTGAGCTTCCAAGCATACTGTTACTCCAGTTCCTATGTCCCGAAGGGGCACGTACAAGGTTTAATATTTACATATGTTTCTTGATTCCAAGTCCCGAAGGGGGCATATGATTATGATGACTAGAAAGTCACTCCGAAGGGAGTTTCGTGTCTTATAAGTTTTGTCATGCATTATTCATATGTATATATACACATATTTTTACACTTATGTATCATAATTTTATGGGGAACAGGAAGGGCTATGGCGTTATATACGGAAACACCTGATCAGCTAGTATATGATGATTATGATGCCCGAAGGGGCCTATATGATATGATGCCCGATGGGGCCAAGCTCGAAGGAGCGAATGGGTAAAGGCACATATACATATATAAATGTTTTCAAAAGTACATGAAGCATATTCATGGTCCTTAGCGCCGATCCACAAAGTTGACTCTTCTTCTTATCATTTGAGTATTGATATGTGGTTCCATTACCTTACATACTCGATACATTATTCGTATGTGACGTCCCTTTGCACAGGAGTTCTTTGTGTTTCATGCCAGGTGTCTGTACAGATACGAGTAGAGGACTCTTTACCGTAGGATGTTCCCGGGATATCAACTAGATTGGTGAACTCCATTTCTATTCTGAGTATTGCCGAGTCGGAGTGCGTATGTTTATATATATGTGTCATATGCATTATGGGTACGTCGGGGCCCTGTCCCGACTTATGTTATGGTATTTTGGTCCATGTTAGAGACTTTGCAGACTGTGTTTTAGGTATGGTGCGTTGAGATGTCGACAGTGTCTATAGCAGTCATGTAGATCTGCACATTCATGTGTATTCTTCACGAAGAGTTTTACTGAGTTTACGATAAATTGATAGCAAGTATGAAATGAATGGTTTATGGGCTCACGTAAGGATAATAGAAAGGAATGAATAGCATGGTGATGCTCGGTCAGGCAGGACATCGGGTATTGGTCGCGGCCCTTCAATCTGGGTCGTGACAGGTAAGCCCAAATGACATGACAAGGAACTCATAGTAACCATAACGAGTCCGAAAGGCTGTCTTAGGAATATTGTCACGACCTAACCGGAGGGCCATGACGGGTATCCGGAACTAGCCTACCGAGCACCACCTAGCATACTTCTTCTAAGCTTATCTCGGTGGACTACATGTCTATCTCATAATTACATAAACTGAGCGGACACAAATTCTCAAAATGAAACCCTGTTCACATAATGATTATCAACTTCACCTCGTATGTACATGCACAAGTCCACAAGGCTACAAAAATGATATACACTAGGGAGGTCATGAAACTTCTACTCTCCACACATGTCTACGAGTCTCTATATGGAGTATCTGAAAATCATAAGGACAGGACAGGACCCTGCCATGCCCCAAATATATACACAAAAGAAATATACCAATAAGATGCAACTCCGAAGTAGTGGAGTGCTCCTGAATATCCGCTGATAAAGCTCCTAAGGGTCCGATCCGTCTCCCCGTGCACTCGGCGGCATGAACGCAAAATGGCCCACAAGCAAAAAAGGACATCGGTGCGAATAATGTACCGAGTATGTAAATCATGAACAACAACATAATGAAGATATAAGAAGCAGGAGATAAAGAGATAACTTGTGCATCTGATAGCCTCTTAAGGCAGATATCGTGCATGCTTAATTTATCTTTTCAAAACATCATCCATATGTATATATATAGTATATTGTTGTGGAACGTACAACCCGATCCATGCATATATATATATATATATATATATATATATATATATATATATATATATATATATTTGTAATAGTGCCAAGGAACATACGACCCAATCCATATATATTTATAATAGTGCTGAGGAACATACGGCCCAATCCATATATATTTATAATAGTGCCGAGAAAGGAACGGCCCGATCCATATATATTTATAATAGTGCCGAGGAACGTACGGCCCAATCCATATATATTTATTATAGTGCTGAGGAACGTACGACCCGATCCATATATTTATAATAGTGCCGAAGAACGTACGACTTGATCCATAAATATTTATAAGAGTGGCAATAGCATGCATGAGAGCCCAAATAAGATGTTGCTATTCTATCGGAGTGACGTAAGGTCGGTAACCCTCCGATTTCTATTATGAAATCATCATCATCGCTATATCCGGCCTTGGAAGAACAACTATCATAAGATGGGATCAACAACAAAGAATAAAATCATTACATATGACAAGCTCAATGACATCATGAGAACATTAAGAATTTCAAGCTTTGGCCTTTCTAGAATTCAAACCATCATCATAATCATCATCACTTTCGTGTCTCACTTTGAAGGAACAATAACATAAAATAAGCCCAATCATATCATGAGAACATCTTGACTTTAGGCTTTGGTATCACTAAACATGGAGTCATCAAAAGAGTCTTGAGACTTAAGGACCTCTAACATTTCTAGGAGTAAGGGTAACATGGATACCATATATGGGATCATAACATAGGAATCATGCCTTTTGAAAGAAAGGGTTAGCCTTACATACCTTCACGTCTTCTTAACGACTAAACATTTTCCTCCAAAGCTCGCAACTCTACATTTAAGAGAATTCGTACTAAAATTAAGTCTTGAAAACACCCTTAAGTTCAACTAGCATAATTTAACGAGCTAACAAAATTTGGGCAAGACTTCCCCTCTTTTATCGATTTCCATCATATGGAAAAAAAACTTCCAAACACCATTAGCAACATCCATAATATCATAATCAAGGAATTGTATTCAATTTCATCTCAAATTTATCCAAAATCCTCTTTTCAAATTCATCCATAGTCATCTTCTTCACCTCAACATCTATGGCTTCTCTACTTTAGATTTCCTCCTCAATAAGAGTTACTAAAACTTTATATCACTTAGACATAAGAATAGGTTGCAGAAAATACCTTGAAGTAGTAGAATTTCACCTTACTCAACTCTCTTTCCAAGACCCATTTCACCACAACCTTGAAAGGAAGCAAGAACCATCACTCTCCATGGTTTTACCCTGAGGTTTTGATGTTGATTCTTTCTTTGGATGATATGGAAAGGTGTGGAGTGATTGAGAACCTTAAAGAACTCTTTGGAAGACTCTAGAGAAGTGGGAAAATAAGTGTGGAAAGTTGGGAATGAGGTTGGGGTCGTTTGGGATTTCAAAGGTGGCAAAATCACCCCCGACCCTTATGTGCGATGAGTATGCGACCTTGCACACTCAGTGTGCGGCTGCACACTCCTCCTCTGCCCTAAAATGATGTTGGGAAGTGAAATCACCCAAAATAGGGAGTTGGCAATCAGTGTGCGGTTCAGCACACTCAATGAATGACTGCACACTGCCCTTAAATCTCCCGATTTCGCGAAATCGCGTTCTTTTCAACTCGTTTGACCTCCAATCCTTATGGAACCTTCTTGGCACTTGTATAAAACTTCATTAACCATCTAAGGGGATCTATATATCTCCATCAAAGTGATGCTAATAAATGTGTAACTCACTTGGTATGAAAGCTTTCCAAACATGACTCAACCTCAACCTTCTCCGACGAACTCACTTCCATTGCTTCAAATGCCTTTGGAATCTTAAGGTATACTCTTAGAATTATCAATTATCTTTCTTAAACTTATAGGGAATTCATGTATACCCTAGACTTACATTAGTCCATTCATAATACGAATGACACAAAACTTTCAAGGTGTAGCAAATATCTTCGGCACCGATCTTCAACTGGTGATAACCTGACCTCAAATCAATCTTGGAAAATGCAGAAGCCCCACAAGCTAGTCAAATAGATCATCAATACGAGGAATCGGGTACTTGTTTCGAATGGTGACTTTATTCAACTGGCGGTAATAAATGCACATCTGCATAGTCCAATCCTTTTTCTTCACAAATACCACAGGAGCGCCCAAAGGGGAGATACTCAGTCTAAAGAATCCTTTCTTAAGAAGATCCCAAAGCTGCTCTCTCAACTCGACTGGCTTCATCCGATACGGCGGAATAGAACTAGCTCGAGTCCCCGGTGCCAAGTCAATACAAAAATCAGTATCACGATAGGGTGGCATACTCGAAAAGTCCGTGGGAAACACCTCTGCCAACTCACACCCACAGGGACCGACTCAAGCAATGGAACGTCAGCACTGATATCGCGAGTGTACGCCATATAAGTCAAACAACCTCTATCAACTAACTTCTTGGCGGGAAGAAAGGAAATGATCTTCTTTAGGGAGGGAATAGGAGTACCCTTCCACTCAAGGCTAAACATACCCGACATAGCTAAAGTGATTATTTTAGCGTGACAGTCCAAAATCGAGTGGTAAAGAGACAACCAACTCATACCCAAAATAAAACCAAAATCTAACATATCAAGAATCACTAGGTCTACCCATGTACCATAACCCATAAAAGTGACTGTACAAGACCGGTAAACCCTATCTGCCACTATCGAGTCTCAAACCGGAGTCAATACATGAATAGGAGCATCAAGCAAATCACAAACCATATCAAGACCCTAGAGAAGTATGTGGACACGTAAGAGTACGTAGAACCCGGGTTGAATAAAACTATAGCCGATCGGTGATAGAATGAGATGTTACCTGTAATGATTGCATTAGAACCCTCAGCCTCTGATCTGCCAAGAAAAGCACATTAATGAACCTGTCCACCTCTAGTTTGTGAACCTCCGCGATCACCCCGACCGAGCGAGCCCTGCCACTGCCGGATTTGATGTCCCACCTGCGCGAGTGATGTCCGCATATGCTAGGCTGGGTGCCACCTATACCAGATGTGTGGCCACCTCGCCCAGTTTGAGCACAGTCCCGACCATAAGATCCTTCTCCCCTAGCAGATAAAATTGGAGCCCTGAGAGTCTGGTACTGAGCATTCTGGTCACTCTGTTTGAGTAGGGGATAGTTCCTCTTGAAATGCCCCTTCTCTCCACCTTTGAAATATCCGCAGTCTAGCATAAGTATTACGGCCGGCAGGAAGAGCGAACTCCGCCACCATAATAAGAGAATCTGGAATACGAACCTCTTCGTCGAACCGAAGAATGTTCAGGCACGATGGCCTCCAACGAAGGCTTGCTCTCGGGAGAACGTCACCTACCGAAACTCACTACCCTTACGGAGGACTTCTTATTAACATACTTGCCAAAGCTGTCCTGTCTCACTCCCTCGACTGTGATGACATGGTCCACCACATCCTGGAAAGAAGCGCCTGTAGATATGATAATAACGAGGTTAGGGAGATCCCAAATTTATAATTAAAATATAAGAAGGAAGCAAATATAGAGAGGAACCTAAAAACTAGAAAATAAAAGATATGAGAAATTCGAAGGAACAATCCACGAATTTTCGAGAATGTAGGTTCTAAAGTCTTGACAAGATCCAAGTAACAACGTATAGATTTATAGGTAAAAATCTAACTCCTTTACTTGAGATAACAAATCAAAAATAGTAGATTTGGATCTTGACCGCTTTGTGAGTAACTTAAGACAACAATTAGTATCTAGAACTAATCGCCTTCGAAAGAATACCAAAAAGAAATCAAAGATATCAAAGAATAAATTATCTTACTACCTTGAACGATGAACTAGTTAGGTTGAAAGATAAATTCCAAAGTTATGCCACAAAGGTTCAAAAGAACTCTCAATATAATATATTATTCAAAATCTGATCTACAATGAAGGACAATCACCCCTTTATATAGTTGTAAAGAAGGAGTTGTGTCAAAAAAGAAGTAAATGGGAATTATCTTCCCTAGAAGCATAGAAGACTTCCCACACTTGGACCAATGCAGATAACTTAGATTAAAACAACCTAGAAGACTACCCACACTTGGGCCAATGCAAGTCAACATAGATTAAAACAACAATTAAATATTTATTCTAGAAACTAATATTTGGGTTAATTTGGGCTGCTGGAAACTTCTTCTTTTGGGCCTGATTTGGGCCTCATTCCATCTCACTCTGGACTTTAATTTGGGCCTCCAAATAGGTGTAAGACTTGAGGAAAAAATATGAATTGGGATGGAGCTCTTTTACCATCACAAGAAAGTTTTGAATTATTGATTGCAGCCCATTAAGCTTGTCTTACAATTTCCTTGTTTTAGATCTTGTCATGGGTCTCCTTGGAACTTCTAAATCTTCATCCATGTCCTTCAATGATACTGAGCTGCCATTGTTACACCTCGAAAAATTTCCCGTTAACGTACAGTGAATAGACTAACGAAGGGCACGACGTATACGATATTTTGATAACTAATAAATAGCATCTGATGATTCTAAATGAGATTTCAAAGACATTCAGGGTAGGAGACGGAAGTTGTTAAGGAAAACAAGGTATGTGTTGTGTGTCGGGTAAGATTTACAAGTATCGAATTAATGATGGCTTAATGATATTTTGGAGAAGAGTTATAATGTCCCTTAGATTGGTATTGAGGTGTTAAACAAGTGTTAAGAAGGTTACATAAGGATTGGAGATCAAACGAGTCAACGAGAACGAATTCCGGAGAGTTAGGCAACATATGGTCCAAAATACTGGCCTTATAAAGCATACTGGTTGTATGTCTGGCCGTATGTTCTGCCCAGAATGAGAACCTTCACTGGACCAAACATACGGCCAGTATAAAAGATACGGACCGTATGTTAGTCCGTATGTCCGAATCGGATCAAAATTTTAAGTTGATATAAGGACCCCAACCTCATTTATTTCATTCCATTTTTCACCTCACACCTCAAGAACACTCTAGAATCCTCTCCACTCTTCATCCATAAGAACTCAAGATGAATTTGTGATCAACTTCATCAAACCAACAAAATCAAGTGTATGAAACACATTAAAGTTCATACAAGCCAAGGAATTCTAATGGAAGTGGACTAGGGTTTTGGTGCAAAAGAAGTATTTCCACTCAAGGCTTATTCCTCCACTATATAAGGTAAGTTCTATGATCTTTTCAAGTTGTTTAAGGTAATGAGAGGTTGAAAGACTTAGATGATGGAAGGAGATAGAAAATGGGTCACAAAGATAGGAATAATGAGATTTTGAGTAGTAGTTTGGAGTGAATCATGAATATTGGTATGTTGTGATTGTAAGTACGTTATGAATGACATTTAGAACATGGGATAAGTATTATATGTGAGAAAATGCAATAGTGAACTATGACCATGATTATGGAGAAATTGGAGTGAAATTGAGAAATGTGGATAATGTAGATGAATGATGATTGTTGCTTATAATATTGTGAATGTTGTTATGGATGTTTGGAAGTTGATATGGAATATGGGGAAAGTTGTATAAACAAAGGAAATTCTGCCCAATTTTCTCTAGCCTTAGTAAGCATGTTCTTATAATCGTTTAGCTAATATTATGCGAACTCCCTTGAAGGTAAAGACGTGAGCATTGAAGGAGAATGGCCAAGCGGTAGAATAGCTAAAGGAAAAGGTATGTAAGGCTAGTCCCTTTATTCTAAGGCATGACTCTTGTGACATGAATTCTCTTATATTTCCATGACTTTCCTACACATCGAAAATTATGAGTCCACGGTTATAAAAAGTTTTTCATAAGATAAAGAAAAGTGATACGATACGAGTATGACGATGATGACTATGAGTTGAGCCTGAAAGTTTTAAAGTTCATGATATGCTAATTCCATAAAGTAATTGCTATGGACACGATATGATGTTTCTACAATCTAATGACCCTAAGTATAGTTCCATTGATGCTCTTCTTTGTGTGCACTCACCTTAACATGTTAGTCCCTCCAAGGTGAGATATAACGATTATGATTACTCCATTACGTAGTCGGGGGTTCACGACCTCATGTCACCCCGACATAGCCATGGTTTCCTGCAAGCTTTAGTGTGCGATTAATGATGAATGTATGATGATGCTAAGTTATGATATGCCTATGAGATGTGTGATAATGATAAGTTTATGTTGACGATATGACGATACGATTCCACCGTGCCTAGTTGGCCGGGCATGTCACCGCAAAGGCGGGCTGCACACGGTTCCACCGTGCCTAAATGGCCGAGCATGTCACCGCCAAGGCAGGCTGCTTTGTTTACACCAAGCCTAGAGGGCTGGGCATGACACCACTAGTGGGCTGCATATGATGGTTACTCGGACGCGGGTTAGCGATGATGATATATATATGATACGATGATGTATGCGCTATGATGATACATGTACTATGATTATATATGATATATGTATGAAATGTATCCACCCTTAAAAGTTACGCAGGTTATATCTTCATCTTATATCTTATGATTCCTCTATTATGTTCAATTCATTTATGCCTTACATACTCAGTACAATGTTCGTACTGACGTCTATTTTCTTTGGACGCTGTGTTCATGCCCACAGGTAGACAGGGAGGTGATCCAGACTCGTAGGAGCTATTAGCTACTTGAGAGCACTCCATTGTTCCGGAGGTGCCACTGATTTATTCTTTTGTGTATATATTTATGTTTTGGGCATGACGGGGTCCTATCCCGTCCATATGTCTAGTACTCCAGTAGAGGCTCGTAGATACGCATGTGTGGGTAGTATGGTCTCATGGTTTCTTTTCGTATGTATGTATATATATATATATATATATATATATTTTGATAGCCGGAGGGCTTATGTATATAATGTAAATATGTTTCCAGTGGAAATGGTTCTTCTATGATTATAAGCATGAGACTAATGAATGACCGTAGAATGAGTAATAGAATGAGCGGTGCTCGGTGGTTAGCTCCGGGTACCCGTCATGGCCCCTAGTCGAGTCGTGACAAAAGTGGTATCAGAGCCGAGCCGGTCCCTAGGAAGTGTCTACGAGCCATGTCTAGTAGAGTCTTGTTTATGGTGTGTTGCGCGCCACACTAATAAACGAGAGGCTACGGTGCATTTAGGAAAAATGACCATCCTTCTTCTTATGAGATCGTGCGATAGAGCCGTGTATAAGATTTTCTTCTCCCTAATAGTGTGTTATGGTTTCAGAAATGCCGCCAAAGGGAAAAGCTACAGCCGCCCAGAAGGGCAAGATTACAATGAAAAGACGGGTAGAAAGAGAGCTACCAATGAATGTAGAAGAGGGTGAATCACATAACGAGGCTCCATCTAATGCCTCTTCTACTCTGCCTATTATAGAAGAACAAGAAGGGGCTTCAGCTCCAGCTCCTGTGCCTCCAGTTCTCCCACCGGCTACTTCGGGTCAACAAGTGACCGAGGCTATTCATCTATTGACGCAGTTAGTAGCCGCCCAGGCACCGCGGAAGAATGCGGGTCCAAGTGATCGGGCAGCTAGTACCAGAGCCCGTGATTTCATGAGTTTAAATCCTCCAGAGTTTTTCGGGTCAAAGACGGATGAAGATCCGCAAGGCTTTACTGATGAAATGTTGAGGACATTGAAGATTATTCATGCCTCCGAAATTGAATCTGTGGAGTTGGCATCTTATAGACTCCGAGATGTGGCGGTATTATGGTACAATAATTGGATATCATCAAGAAAAGAGAACGCGCCTCCTCCCGCTTGGCAAGAATTTGTAGATGCTTTCATCCGCCACTATTTGCCACCCGAGGTCCGCCGAGCTAGAGCGGATAGGTTCTTAAATCTAAAGCAAGGAAATATGAGTGCCCGGGAATATAGCCTTCAATTTAATTCATTGGCTAGATATGCCCCGACTATGGTTGTCACGACCCAACCCCGTAGGCCGTGACTAGTGCCCGAGTTGGGCACCCAAACACACTTATCAAATCCGAATCACACACAGCTGGCTTACGCGTATACAAATATCAAACGCTGTCTCAAATTATTTCAAACTGTCTCAAACACATCTCAAACCCAATCATATATATATATATATATATATCGGAAGCCGACAAGGCTATCAGATGGCGCATTGGCCCAAAACATATAACATACAAACCCATCTATACAGGGTAGGCACACAACCCACATATACGTCTACAGACCTCTAAACAAACCAACGAACATATGACGGGATGGCCCCGCCGTACCCCCGAACAAATACATACAAATGCAACAACGAGTATATACCAAAATGTGGGCTCCGAAATGAAAGGAGCACTCCAACACGTTGAGATAGGTGTCCTAAACCGGCGGATCACCAACCGGGCGTCCGTACCGGCATGAAACGCGGCCCCGAAGAAAGGGGGTCGGTACGAAATATGTACCGAGTATGCAAAGCGTAAAAATACAAGAAAACAAATACGAGTCACACTCGAAACAGAAGTGCCGAAAGTAAGTACATTTCCAAAATGCCAAATGTTTATTTTCAAAATACAAATCATGCATAGGGCACAGGAAATATGGTCGCCCGCCCGTCGTTGGCGCCATAACACAGCATAACACCAGAAGGTTTCAAATCTCCGTATCCCCGTCACACATCATAACACAGCATAACGCCAAACACAGCATAACACCAAATATAAACGGAACCCGGCCCCCTAGCGAGGGGCTCGGTGAACCATAACACAAAGATAACACCGGAATATATCATAGTGCGCACGACAACAAAACCGGCCCGGGATCCGGTGAAAGATGTACCAACAACACGCACGAGCAGAGTCGTGAGTAACCATATGCATAAAATCATTATCATAGATTCAAAAGGTAAGTAAAATGACCATATTTGGAAATCGGGATAATCGTCATACCAAACTCTTTCAAACGTCATCAGAAATGTACAAAGGAAAGTCGCGGGACCCACGGACGAGTGTCGACCCGAGCCGGGCCCGCCTATGAAAAACATACTCATCACACGCCATACAACCTCCCACAATGATATCGAGGCAATCCGAGCCTTTGTCGAAAGTTACGACAGTTCGTAGTTTCAACGTCGTTTAAGAATAAAACTCTTTTGAAAACCAAACTTTTATGCAACTTTAAAAATCAATTATTCCGAAAACATCAAAGCCCATATTTTCTCACATCAACGTACGAATACCGAGAGACAAACGCGAATCATAGACATGCTCGGATTGTGAGAATAGAATTTCCTCGAGGCTCGTATCGTAGCCTATGTACAACTAAGACATGCCAAAGAAAGAAGGGTTAAGCTTTACATACCTCGCTCGCACACAACGCTAATCCAAATCAAACCTATATCTCGAATTCTCCAAGATCTACATAACATCAATAAATACCAACGTCAACCATAAGCATTTAGAAGTTCATTTCCAAACTAACATATAATTCTACGGAAATTTGGGCAGCATTTCCCCCGTAAATGCACAACCCCGAGAATTCAACTCGGCCAAATTCAACAACACAACAATACCAACAATCATTCCCACAATATCCACAATCAATTCGAAACACATTCGAACATTAATAATCCTTCTCTACACATTCCAACAATATTCCAATTATGCTCACTACGACTACATACATATAAACCAACATATAATCAAACCAACACTAGTGTTCACATATTCAATTACCAATCCGCAACCATTCAAACAATATTCAAGAACTCTTTAAACAATTCACACAATATTTCCAACAATCCAACAAATGCTCCAATCCACCCGAAATTGTCCCCAAACCCGAGAACCTCAACTCTAATACATTCCTCGATTTCAAATCATGATTTGCTCCAACAATCTATACTCTAACCATGTCATTCCCATAAATATAAAAATTACACTAAATACACAAAATCTTCCAAATCAGCCCATAACACTTACAATACCAACTTGAATCATTAAACTCTTATTTCCAACATAGAATCCACATAACAACAACAACCAAAATTCCAAGAAAACTAATTCATTTCTTGACACACATAAGAGGCCATATTCGGCCAACACACTTACATACATACTTCATGATTTTCATTCATTTCAACACTCTACAATAACCAAACATGCTACATAAAACTTAGTTCACCACTTAGACACACAACACACATACACACGGCCAAACACCATAGTACACGGCTCAACTTCATCATGCCATATCTCATGAATTTCATCCATATTAACATACAACAACACACATAAACCTTCCATAACCCATAAAAACAAGATTAAACTTACCTTCCTTCACAACTTCTCCACTTGTCTAAAGTTGGCCAAGGATGAAAACGAACAATCCAACGCTTCCAACAACACTTCCTCGCTAATAAGCACTCTTGAATTAGTAGGTTTGCTTGACGAAATAATTTTTTTGATGGCTAAATCTTGGACTCACTTTTTCTTGTTCTTGGCCGAACCCTCTCCCTTCTCTTCTCCAAGTTTCTTGATTTTTCTAAGTCTTGAGATGATGATGAAATGATCCCTCTAAGTCATCCCTTTTTACATATAATAGCCAACCATGTGGCCATGGCCCACTCCAAAGGTGGCCGGCCACATGGCCCCTTTTTTTTCAATAATTGGCAACTTCCACATATTCCATCTTTGGTCCCGAATTTTCTTAAATGTTCCATGCCAACAAACTCATGCACACTTAGGTCTTACAACACAATCGAAGGTCAAACGTCTCGACTTCGCATCCCGGAATGGTCTTACCCTAACTTATCATAGTTAACCCGAATCGTCCCAACGTTCCAAATACGGGATATAACAATGGTGACAGACATGGGGGATAGAGTGCATAGGTTCGTGAGTGGATTAGGGCCACATTTGTTCAAGGACTGCTTGACGGCTTCGTTGCGAGATGGGATGGATATTTCCCGCATTCAAGCCCATGCCCAGAATTTAGAAGGACAACATGTTGGTATTTATTAATGTCATGTAGATCTTGGAGAGTTCGAGATATAAGTTTGATTTGATCCGCAATGTAGGGGTGATCGTGATATTGATAGAGCATGCAAAGCAAGAGGGTTGAGATCCGTTTTGATGTTGCGCGATTTTCAAAAGTTAGTGATTATAGAGGGGGATCAAGGCGGGAGGTTGTATACATCCTAGACACTGTGCCAATCGGTGACTAGTGCACCTCCAAGATTTACGGTGTAGGAGATTTTATGATCACTCCTTTCGTTCGATGGCGGTCGAGTTTGAGGGCCTCAAGTTCCCAATTTGGGGGAGATTATAGCCGAGAGAGACCACCGAGATTTGACCGCGATATAGTCGGCGGTAAATACATTCGGGCCATGTCGCCGGGGGACATATTTCGATGCTTGCTATGTTTGTGGACGATTGGGCACTGATGCGTGATTGTCCCTCGAGGTATATATATGGTAGGTGGTAGGGTTCGACCCACGGATCGACGGTGGGTTCCTGTTCAGTGTGCCGGTAGTATATATATATACGCGTACTCCCCGCATCCCCGACGGAGAACAAGGTAGGCAGAGGCAGGGGGAGCATTTACTTCGGTGCCACTCGGACCCCGTATGTATGCTTTAGCCGGATGACAGGATCTTGAGTCCTCCCCGGATGTGGTTACAGGTACATTATCCGTATTTTCCCATAATGTGTATGCATTGATAGATCCGGGTTCTACCCTATCTTATATTACTCCATATGTTGCTAGTCGTATTGGGATGAAACCCGAGCCAATTAAACCTTTTGAGGTATCTACTCCGGTTGGTGATCCCGTGATAGCTAGACAAGTGTATAAAAACTGTGTTTGTGATATGCGACCGCCAGACTAAAGCTGATTTAGTTGAGCTAGAAATGTTAGATTTTGATGTGATTATGGGTATGAATTGGTTGGCCTCGTGTTATGCTAACGTTGATTGCCGAACGAAAGTAGTTCGATTTCAATTTTCGGGAGAGCCCGTGCTTGAATGGAAGGGTAATATAGCATCTCCAAGAGGTAGGTTTATTTTCTACCTTAAGGAAAGAAAGATGATAGCCAAGGGCTACATGTATCACTTAGTCCGAGTTCATGACACCGAAGCAAAGTCATCAACTTTTCAATCCGTTCCGGTAGTGAATGAATTTCCGGATGTATTTCCAGATGAGCGTCCAGGCCTTCCTCCAGAAAGAGAGATTGATTTCGCTATTGATGTGTTGCCGGATACCAAGCCTATTTCTATTCCTCCTTACCGAATGACTCCGGCAGAATTGAAGGAGCTAAAGGCACAGTTGAAAGATTTGCTTGAGAAGGGGTTTATTAGACCCAGTTTATCACCGTGGGGAGCACCAGTCCTATTTGTGAGAAAGAAAGATGGATCCCTATGAATGTGCATCGATTATAGGCAGTTGAATAAGGTGACGATAAAGAACAAATATCCTCTCCCAAGGATTGATGATTTGTTTGATCAATTACAAGGTGCCAAGTGGTTTTCCAAAATAGACTTGAGGTCGGGTTATCACCAAGTGAGAGTTAAAGAAGAAGATATTCCTAAAACAACTTTCAGAACGAGATATGGCCATTATGAATTCCGGGTGATGTCGTCTGGGTTAACTAATGCTCCGGCAGTGTTCATGAATTTGATGAATAATGTATTCAGGCCTCTCTTGGATCTATTCGTAATAGTATTCATTGACGACATTCTGGTATACTCTCGCACAGAATCAGAACATGCAGACCATTTACGTATTGTTCTTGGAATTCATCAAACTCGGGAATTGTATGCAAAATTTTCAAAGTGCGAGTTTTGGCTAAATTCTGTGACATTTTTGGGTCATGTTATTTCAGATGATGGCATTCGAGTTGATACTCAGAAAATTGAAGCTGTGAAGACTTGGCCAAGGCCTACGACACCTACAGAAGTCTGTAGTTTTCTGGGATTGACAGGTTACTATAGAAGGTTCGTAGAGGGATTTTCCTTTATTTCAGCCCCATTGACGAAGCTAACTCAAAAGTCAGCTAAATTTCAGTGGAATGATGCTTGTGAACGCAGCTTCCAAGAGTTGAAGAGACAGATTAATCTCGGCCCCCCGTCTTGACACTCCCGGAAAGGGACAGATGGTTATGTTGTATATTGTGATGCTTTCGGTATTGGGTTAGGATGTGTGTTAATGCAAAGACGGTAAAGTCATCGCTTATGCTTCGAGACAGCTGCGAAAACATAAAAGGAACTACCCAACTCATGATCTCGAATTGGCTGCAGTTATTCATGCATTAAAGATGTGGAGACATTACTTGTATGGTGTGCATGTTGATATCTATACAGACCACAAGAGTCTCCAATACATTTTCAAACAGAAGGAGTTGAATGCAAGGCAGAGGCGGTGGTTAGAATTATTGAAAGATTATGATGTGAGTATTTTATACCACCCCGGGAAGGCAAATGTAGTAGCTGATGCACTTAGCCGCCGATCAATGGGCAGCCTATGTGAAGTTCCTTTGGAAAAGAAAGAATTGATTCATGAGCTCCACCAACTAGCTAATCTTGGAGTACGCTTAATTGATTCAGGTAGTGCAGGAGTTGGTATTAATAATCCCACAGTTTCGTCCTTGAATATGGAAGTGAAAGAACGTCAATATGAGGATCCTCAGTTGAGCCATTATAGAGACATATTTCATGAAAAAGAGAAGTCCCCGTTTGAAACTTCTATGGATGGAATTCTTAGATACCGAGGCAGGCTATGTGTTCCGAATGTTACAGGATTACGTCGCCGAATTCTAGAAGAAGCTCATTATTCTCGGTATTCTATTCATCCAGGAGCAACAAAGATGTATCATGATCTCAAGTTAATTTTGTCACGACCTAGCCCCGTAGGCCGTGACTAGTGCCCGAGCTGGGCACTCGTACCCACCTATCGATTATAATCAGGTCACAACAAATATGATAAGAACTTGTACGTACAGAAGGGCACGACATCGCGCACACATATATACACATATGTCATATATATACAGAACACATACACAACCGTACAGTGCTACCCACAACCCACACTTATGTCTACAGGCCTCTAACAGTAATAACAGAACCATATGACGGGACAGGACCCGCCATACCCTGAATAAATATATACATATAACAAAAGAAGTCCGTACCAAAATGCGGGCTCCGGATAAGGGAGCTCTCCAAAATAGGCCGAGTAGTGACCCTACGGCGGCGGCTCACCCAAACGAGTATCGGTACCGCGCGGCATGAAACGCGACCCGAAGAAAAGGGGGGTCGGTACGGAATATGTCCGAGTATGTAAAGCATTAAGCACCGTAAATCCGAATCATACGGAAATAAGAAGGCGTAAAAAGTAGTACGATACCGAACTCATAAAGTTTACCTCGAACGTAAATCATGCTTATCAAAATCATTAATGGACCGAGTAACATAAATAAGGAAATCATCATGAACGTATGCGTACATAACATGCCCGGCCCTACTAACGAGGGACGCGGTAAGTAAAATCATCATATATATATGTACATGTAACGTACCCGGCCCTAGTGAGGGACGCGGTGAATAAAGACATCATATGCCATCCTGGCCACCTCCCCGTCATCACATCATCATATATATATATATATATATATATATATATATATATATATATATATATATATAACCCGGCCCTCTAGTGAGGGACGCGGTGAATAATGCGGTGGAAGTGCACGAATACATACCCTGGCCCGGGACGCGATGAAGGAAATAGTAACGACTCGCACGAGCGCAGTAGTGAGAAACCACATGCATATAAATCATCATCATAGACTCAATGAAATAGTAAGTAGCTGACGCTCGAAAGTCCAAATGGAAAATCGTGTTAAATTCTTTCAAAGGCAAATCGTAATGACTATACAAAAGCAAACCTCGGGGACCCGGACATGCGATCAACCAATCCGGGCCAGCCCATTAAAGTTAACATCGTTATGCGTTACAGAACTTCCTACGGACGTTTCAAAGCAATCCGGTTCCATCTACGAAAGTTACGGACGTTCGTAGTTCCGGAATCGTTTAGGAGCAAAACTCTTTTGAAGGCAAAACTTTTAGGCAACTTTTGAAATCCATTCATGTAAAGACATAAAGGCCATGTTAAGAGCGCTAACATTAATAAGCATATATAAATCATAACGTACTCGAAATCTATGAGTGGAATTACCTCGAAACTCGTGTCATAGCCTAATTACACTAAGATATGCCGAAGGAAGAAAAGGGTGAGCTTTACATACCTCGCTCGCTCTCCAAGCTAATCCAACTTACGTCGTGGACTTTCCAAGATCTACATAATGTCAATAGATATCGAACATTAGTTGAAGACATTTGGAAATTAAGCATTCAATTCCAAACGGACATCAAATTCTACAGAAATTTCGGCAGCATTTCCCCTATAAATATGCCAACCCCGAGATTTCAACTCGGCCAAATTCAACACCAACAACCAAACTACAACCTCAATAATCAATTCAAAATGCATCTTTAACATTAGTAACTCTTTTACATAATTCCAACAATATGCATAACATTCCAATAACATTCAACCACTACTTACATTCACCAACGTCAACGTTTATACAATCGATTACTAATCCAAAACCATTTATACAATATTCAAGAACAACATAATCCACATCCCTTTTCCCGAATTCATGAATTACACCAATAAATCCACACATTAACAATGTCACTTTCATAACTACAAAAATTACATAAAATCCGCATTAACTTCCAAATCAACCCATAACCAACACAACACCATTTTGAATCATTAAACTTGCATTTTTCATCATGAAATCCATAACGACGACAACTAAAACGCCAACGACAATTTGTTCATTCTCAACACACAAAGAGGGGACCATACGGCCAACACCATACCGACACACAAAGATGATTTTCATCTTTTTCTTCACTCTACAACAATCAAAACATGCTAATTAGCATTAATACATTACTTTAAACACAACCTACACACACACGGACAAACACCTCTTACACGGCCTCAACTTCAACATAATTTCTATCATGAATTTCTTCCTTTTTAGCATACAACAACACATATAAACCATTATAACACATGAAAACAAGGTTAAACTCACCTTTCTTCTTCAACTTCCCAACTTGCCTAAAGTTGGCCAAGGATGAAAACGAGTAGTCTACCGCTTGAAACAACAACTCCACGTTACTAAGCACCCTTCAATTAGTAAGTTTGCTTGAAGAAATTATTTTTTTATGGCTCTTTTTGGTCTTGAAATTTGGCATCAATGGCGAATATGGCCTTTTGTTTCTCCTCCTCAAGCTTCTTGATTTTTCTTGAAATTTCTATGTGTGAAAGTGGTGAAATAAGATGACTTAGTAATCTTTTTATTTACAAGTATTGGCCATCCATGTGGCCCTTGGCCCACCCAAGGTGGCCGGCCACATGCCTCATGTTTTCTCTTTTTTTTTTTTTTTGAATTTTCAACTTTCCAAAAATAGAATACTTTCCAAAAATGGAATTTGACCCCAATGTTTTCTTAACATTTCCATACCAAAAAAATCATACACACTTAAGCCTTTAAAGCAAACAAAAGTCTCTACTTCATATCTCGGGATGGTCTTGTCCTTAACTTATCGTGGTTGACTCGGATTATCCCGACGTACAAAATACGGGATATAACATCCTTCCCCCCTTTAGAACATTCGTCCTCGAATGTTCAACTAGTCCCGTAGGGTCTTATAAGGATCTCGGGGGTTTCTCTTATCACCATAACATGCAGTTCCATCTATTGATTATATTTCTTTTTCATTCTCCCCTCAGCTCCTCAAATCATCTCCTTTCTGCTACTACTTCGTCCCAATATCTTAACACGAGCCATGTCTTTAATATGCAACATTCTTGCCTCACAACAGTATAACAAGGTTCAAGACACATCTTGAATTAGATTTCTCCTCCCTGCCGAATCTTATTATGCCTTTCGTGGAATACATAAATTCGCCCCCTTTCAGTAGCCAACTGATTCCGGTCATCTTGCTTAAACCATCTTATACTCAACTTGTAATATCCTATACACATTACCTCGGGTTATCCCTTTATCTTTAATTCAGTCCCTTTTATTGTCCCTTAGCTCAAATCTTGCTCTTAACTTTCTGGTCACACCTTATGTCGCAATCTTTACAGAGATAAGCGGAGGTGCCCAATTTAGCCCAAAAATACCTTAGCATGGCTTCACTAATCCTTACGCTTTTACTGGGTCGCCCCTCTTATCTCACGCCCGGTATTGAAATAGATCTTTGGTCAAGTCATGGCCATATCCTATTTGTCCTTAGCGCAAATTCTAGCTCGGTAATCTAGTTTAGACCATCCTTACACCCTTCCTTACTGCACCTAAACCATTATCACCGTATTGTTATTACCGACCCCCAACTTTTCTCATTAACTACTCTTGTACGACTTGTGTAGAGTACATTCAATCTTAGTCCCGGTCTTTCCTCCTCCTGGTTCACCCTGCTTAACAAATTCCTCCCGGCCTGATATTCACTTATAACCTATTCTATCCTACTCTCTTCCCTGATTTTTCCTTCCTGCTATGGAAGGCTTTCTATTTTTCTCCCTTACTACTCATAGGTCGCGGTGTCATCAACGAGTAACCCTATTGCCCACATATTAATTCTTAACCCAACCTAACAGTGCTATCCTTCACAATGTCTCTGCAACCTACTCGTTATCAGACTCTTGTCTTATTCTCCTCTAACTCCTACCTTTCAGTGTCGAGTCGTTCAAAACCTCCATAACTAACTCCCAAAGACTATCTCGATTTCTATCCTTACTATTATCCTTTCCCCCGGCTTCTGGGTCTTACTAACTTGCCTCGATAAGAACCTTACCAATAAAGCTGAGCATCCGTATCAAACGCGTCGTGGCATTAATTGTCTCTATCTTGCACTTGCGTTCCTCGTATCCGCTTCCCCCCTTTAGGGGTGCACTTATATTGTTACCCGATTATATTCACCTTACGTCTGCATTTTCACTCTCGGTCAGACTGCACTTTTATTCGACATTCCGATCCCCTAGCCAATTATCCGCTCACTTTCTTCCTCTCTTCAATATCACTATGTCAGCACTTCCCGGGTTTACCCTATACTATAACAATACCCGCTTGCCTTATGGCATTCATGCTTCTTATTTATCTTCTTTTCGCTTGTACTTCGTTGTCCTGTCCGGTTTATGTCTTCCGTATACCGTCACATTGGTTGCCGGAATATGTACACCTGCTAACATAGCCATGCACGAGGCATCACATGCTTACCTGTACACGTATACAATTGCCTGTATCTCATTCACAAAAGATCCCCCAAACACTGCTCAAACTGACCCTATCTCTAGCACCGGGATGCACCTTCTTTTTCTTTACCCGATCTAGTCAGCTCCGGCCTACGCGGCCTCTTAAGAATTCCGCCTACTCAGTATATTCTAAGTCCCTTTAGACTATTCTAGCTTCCCATTGCTTCTTATGGCTGAAGTTGTAAGACTTCCAGAAACTTCCCAGGGGGTCACCCATCCTGAAATTTCCCTTACCCTAGCACGCTTAACCTCGGAACTTCGATGAAATACGGTGCCCTAACGCTAGTATAATCGTGTTCTCCTCATCGCATGACCTTCGTCACGTAATTTGGAGTAAAATAAAGTCTTGACAGGTTTCCGGACGCCCCCGTGACACAATTACTATTTTGCCCCTCTCTCGATTCTACCTATTCGCGTCACCTATGGTTGTTAGTACTTTCCATCCCAGACTCCCAGACTCGTAATGACAATGGACACGCCTTAATTACCGTCATTCATAAATACTTGATTCTCAACCCCCGGATTTTCGTCTACCGTTATTACGCAACAATTTTACAACAGATACGCACATATAAGAATATAAATTCTAGTAAGGATTCATGTACCTATAGCCGCATCCGGGGTGGTGCCTCTGATCCCGCTTCACCGACTCGCCGCGTATAGGCGGTTCGATGGACCGCTAAGACCGGAGGCTCCGCCACGACCTCTACCACGGCCCGCTGGGTACCGCGACCCCCGCCCGAGGCGCATAGCCGTCGAGGAGGACGAACCAAAGAACCGACCAAAGAGGGTCGGGATCGCATCACCAACCACCCCTATACGGCACCCCCTCATCACATACGGGCTCCCCGACGGCCGCAAGTAAACAAGCACCCGTGGCGCGACGGCATTCCCCGTATGGCGCCCGCCACACCGAGGGCACCGAGGCATGGATGGCCTCGTCTGCCCACACCCCTACCCAACCGTGACCCCGAGGCTCGGGAACTCCTCGACCGCTCCCCGAATATCCCGCACTATCGAACCTCCCGCCCGGAACCGGCGGGGGTGCACTCGTGATGGCCGGGACGAATACCCGCACGCCGCCGAGGTCGCTCGCCCGAGAATCTCCAGAGTACCCGGCTGATCTAGCCCTCTTGGGCCGGCCCCTATCATAGTCTCTGTCGGGCTGACGCCCTCGATGTCGCTCCTCCACGCCCCCGGGCGTGCGCATGTACCTCGGGATATCCGTCCCCAGCCGCCGGGAAGCTATCGGCCATGCTCTGACTGTCAATGGGATGCGGTCCAACCCCATCACGTGCGATGTGCACGGTCCGCCATATCGGCCACAATATGAGGCACGTGCACGGCCAGGGAATCAAACTCGAGCCTATACTCCCGGACACTCCCGCCGTCCTGCCTCGAAAATGTAAAATCTGGACCCTGGCTCGTCTGGGTCTGCGGGGTGAAAATGGCCAAGAAAGGCCTCTCGTGAACTCATCCCATACGGCCGGAGGGCACGCACCTCACCTCCGGACAGCTCCCCGCGACTCGTAACAATTAGCCGCTATGTCATGCAAACCGATACGACGCCAACTCTACGTACTGCCCTCGGAGGCCCGATAGGTACGGCGTGCGCCCCGCATGCGTCCGATGAACTAGCTTGGGGTCCTCTTCGGGCTTTGACCCGAAGAACTCGGCGGATTGCTGTGTCAAGAAATAACGAGCCCGCTCACCACACATCCGTCCGCACGGTCATCCCCTACCCGTGCTCGAACCTCGTTCCTGCTACCAATCTAGTAAGCAACTGGACGGCGTCCCTCATAGCCCCGCCCTCTGCCCCTGGCTGAGGAGCTGGAGGCTCGGGCACTCGAACCCCGTGGGCGGGCAGGAGCCGGCCTCCGTCCCGCAGCCGCCGGCCGGCCTATGCCCCTCTGATGGTGATGGGGCAGAACTGGCCGACTGGGCACACCTCGGCCGAGCCGAACATGGGCCCGGGTAATCCCTTCGGCCCGACCGGTCTCTCCCCGCCGCAGACTTGCCGTTCTCTGCGCTGTCGCTTTCTCGGAGGCATCGCTGAAAACATAACAGTTCGTTAGGGGAGGAGTCATCCTGATAATAGAGCTCTATCGCACGATCAAGATCGTAAGGAAAGGCAACATCCCAATGTCTCGTAGCCTCCGTTTATAGACGCGTGCCACACACCGACAAACGGACTGCACTAGACACGGCTCGTAGACATTCCCGAGACCAATCGGCTCGATACCACTTTCTGTCACGACCCAGCCCCGTAGGCCGTGACTAGTGCCCGAGCTGGGCACTCGTACCCACCTATCGATTATAATCAGGTCACAGCAAATATGATAAGAACTTGTACGTACAGAAGGGCACGACATCGCGCACACATATATACACATATGTCATATATATACAGAACACATACACAACCGTACAGTGTTACCCACAACCCACACTTATGTCTACGTTTAACAAGAATAACGTAACCATATGACGGGACAGGCCCCGCCGTACCCCGAATAAATATATACACATATAACAAAAAAAGATCCGTACCAAAATGCGGAAGCTCCGGATAAGGGAGCTCTCCAAAATAGGCGAGAGTAGTGACCCTACGCTGGCGGCTCACCCAAAACGAGTATTTCCGGTACCGCGCGGCATGAAACGCGCCCCCCCGAAGAAAATGCGGGGGGTCGAAGACGGAATATGTACCGAGTACGTAAAGTATTAAGCACAAGAACCGAATCATACGGAAATAAAGAGGCGTAAAAGTAGTACAAAGAACTCGGAACTCATAAAGTTTACCTCGAATGTAAATCATGCTTATCAAAATCATTAATGGACCGAGTAACATAAATAAGGAAATCATCATGAACGTATGCGTACATAACATGCCCGCCCTCTAATGAGGGACGCGGTAAGTAAAATCATATATATATGTACATGTAACGTACCCCGGCCTCTAGTGAGGGACGCGGTGAATAAAGACATCATATACCATCTGTCCGGCCACCTCCCCGTCATCACATCATCATATATATATATATATATATATATACGTGCCCCGCCCTCTAGTGAGGGACGCGGTGAATAATGCAGTGGAAGTGCACGAATACATGCCCTGGCCCGGGGACGCAAATGGAAGGAACTATGTAACAGCCGCACGAGCGCAGAGTAGCGAGAAACCACATGCATATAAATCATCATCATAGACTCAATGAAATAGTAAGTAGCTGACGCTCGAAAGTCCAAATGGAAAATCGTGTTAAATTCTTTCAAAGGCAAATCGTAATGACTATACAAAAGCAAACCTCGGGGACCCCGGACATGCATCAACCAATCCGGGCCCGCCCATGAAAGTTAACATCGTTATGCGTTACAGAACTTCCTACGGACGTTTCAAAGCAATGTCTCCATCTACGAAAGTTACGGACGTTCGTAGTTCCTAATCGTTTAGGAGCAAAACTCTCAAGGCAAAACTTTTAGGCAACTTTTTGAAATCCATTCATGTAAAGACATAAAGGCCATGTTAAGAGCGCTAACATTAATAAGCAAATATGAATCATAACGTACTCGAAATCTAAGAGTGGAATTACCTCGAAACTCGTGTCATAGCCTAATTACACTAAGACATGCCGAAGGAAGAAAAGGGTGAGCTTTACATACCTCGCTCGCTCTCCAAGCTAATCCAACTTACGTCGTGGACTTTCCAAGATCTACATAATGTCAATAGATATCGAACATTAGTTGAAGACATTTGGAAATTAAGCATTCAATTCCAAACGTACATCAAATTCTACAGAATTTCGGGCAAAGATTTATAAATATGCCAACCCCGAGATTTCAACTCGCCAAATTCAACACCAACAACCAAACTACAACCTCAATAATCAATTCAAAATGCATCTTTAACATTAGTAACTCTTTACATAATTCCAACAATATGCATAACATTCCAATAACATTCAACCACTACTTACATTCACCAACGTCAACGTTTATACAATCGATTACTAATCCAAAACCATTTATACAATATTCAAGAACAACATAATCCACATCCCTTTTTCCCGAATTCATGAATTACACCAATAAATCCACACATTAACAATGTCACTTTCATAACTACAAAAATTACATAAAATCCGCATTAACTTCCAAATCAACCCATAACCAACACAACACCATTTTGAATCATTAAACTTGCATTTTTCATCATGAAATCCATAACGACGACAACTAAAACGCCAACGACAATTTGTTCATTCTCAACACACAAAGAGGGGACCATACGGCCAACACCATACCCACACACAAAAGATGATTTTCATCTTTTTCTTCACTCTACAACAATCAAAACATGCTAATTAGCATTAATACATTACTTTAAACATAACCTACACACACACGGCCAAACACCTCTACACGGCCTCAACTTCAACATAATTTCTATCATGAATTTCTTTTCTTTTTAGCATACAACAACACATATAAACCATTTATAACACATGAAAACAAAGGTTAAACTCACCTTTCTTCTTCAACTTCCCAACTTGCCTAAAGTTGGCCAAGGATGAAAACGAGTAGTCTACCGCTTGAAACAACAACTCCACGTTACTAAGCACCCTTCAATTAGTAAGTTTGCTTGAAGAAATTATTTTTTTGATGGCTCTTTTTTGGTCTTGAAATTTGGCATCAATGGCCGAATATGGCCTTTTGTTTCCTTTTCTCAAGCTTCTTGATTTTTCTTGAAATTTCTATGTGTGAGTAGAAATAAGATGACTTAGTCATCTTTTTATTTACAAGTATTGGCCATCCATTGGCTCTGCCCACCCAAGGTGGCCGGCCACATGCCTCATGTTTTCTCTTTTTTTTTTTTTGAATTTTCAACTTTCCAAAAATAGAATACTTTCCAAAATGGAATTTGACCCCAATGTTTCTTTAACATTTCCATACCCACAAAATCATACACACTTAAGCCTTTAAAGCAAACAAAAATCTCTACTTCATATCTCGGGATGGTTTTGTCCTTAACTTATCGTGGTTGACTCGAATTATCCCGACGTACAAAATACGGGATATAACAAATTTATTGGTGGGATGGAATGAAGAAAGTCATAGTAGAATTTGTAGCCCAATGTCCAAATTGCCAAAGCAAAGTGAAAATCGAACATCAAAAGCCGAGGATTATTGCAAGCAAACGAAATCCCTACTGGAAACGGGAAGTGATCAATATGGATTTTATTACGGGATTACCTCGTTCCCGAAGCAAGTATGATTCTGGGTGATCGTACAGTACTCACGAAAGCAGCCATTTTCTTCCAAATAACCACATACTCAAAGCAGAAGATTATGCAAGGTTGTATCTCAAGGAGATTGTGTGACTCCATGGTATTCCGATATCCATTATCACGACAGGATTGCAATTTACAGCAAGTTCGAAATCTTTCCAAGAAGGCCGAGGTACTCAAGTAAAGCTTAGCACGACATTTCATCCGTACTAATAGACAAGCCGAGCATTTTATCTGCATCTAGGAAGATATGCTACTGAGCATGCATTCTAGATTTCGGTGGTAGTTGGATGACCACTTACCCCTTATTGAGTTTGATATAATAATAGCTATCATTCCAAAAGATTCAAACGGCTCCGTATGAAGCTTTATATGGAAGGAAGTGTGTCTCCAATTGATGGTTTGAAATAGAGAAGGCCAAATAGGCCCCGAGTTGATTCAACAAGCGTAGAAAAAGTCAAGGTGATCCGAGATCGATTATCGACATCCCAAAGTCACTAAAAATCTTATGCGGACAACCGCTCTAGCGAGACTTAGAATTTCAAGTCGATGATCGATTTTGAAGGTGTCGCCAATGAAAGGTGTGATGAGATTTGGCAAGAAAGGGAAATTGAA
Organism: Lycium ferocissimum; assembly: GCF_029784015.1. NCBI lineage: Eukaryota > Viridiplantae > Streptophyta > Magnoliopsida > Solanales > Solanaceae > Lycium > Lycium ferocissimum. Next base: position 2,787 of record NW_026714520.1, on the reverse strand, counting down.
TCCTTGATATATTGAACCCTATAAGATTATCCGCAAAGGGTCAAGTAGCTTATGAATTGGACTTGCTTCTTAACTTGAATCGGTCCATCCAGTTTTCCATGTCTCCGTCGCTCCGCAAGTGTGTTAGATACTACGAGGATTGTCCCAATAGATGATGTTCAAGTGACAGGTGTTAGTCTATAAAGAAGTGCCATTTACTGCCATATTAGATGTACAAGTACGGGACTTCGAATAAGGAGAGTAGCCTCGCTAAAGTCTTCGCGGCGAAATAACAACCGAGAAGAAATGACTTTGGGAGGAAGAGAAGATGAAATCCACATACCCGCACTTATTTCACCACCGAAAGAGATCCATGATGAGACATCTGGATTATAAGGTATGTATGTTTTCTTACGCATAATGGTCGCGTGTACAACTTATATTGCTATCAGGTTACAAGCCCCAGCAGGCACAATATTATTATTGGCCGTCAGGACAGACGTGTAGCACAGATAAAGGGAACTCGGGCGAAATTTTCGTAAAATTCCGAGTGCTTAACATTCGAGGACGAATGTCTCAAAAGTGGGGAAGAATGTTACACCGCGAAAAATTTCTCGTTAATGTACAAAAGTGAATACTAAAGAAGTTGCACGACGTAAACGATGTTTTTATAAGCAAGAAGAATATCCGATGATTCTTAAAATGAGATTTCAAAGTGCATTCGGTGTAAGCATTTTGTGTTGTTAAGGAAAACAAGGTATATGTCATATACGGCAAGATTTACGAAAATACTAACGACGTTTAAATCGATGTTTTGGAGAAGAGTTATAATGTCCCTTAGATTGGTATCGAGGTGTTAAACAAGTGTTAAGAGTTCCATAAGGATTGGAGATCAAACGAGTCGACGAGAATGAATTCGGAGAGTTAGCAACATACGGTCCAACATACTGCCGTATAAAACATACCGGCCGTATGTTCGCCTAGAATGAGGACCTTCACTGACCAAACATACGAACAAGATAAAAGATACGGACCGTATGTCCGAGTCGGGTCAAAATTTTAAGTTGACATAAGGACCCCAACCTCATTTATTTCATTCCATTTTTCACCTCACACCTCAAGAACACTCTAGAATCCTCTCCACTCTTCATCCATAAGAACTCAAGAAGGATTTGTGATCAACTTCATCAAACCAACAAAATCAAGTGTATGAAACACATTAAAGTTCATCCAAGCCAAGGAATTCCAACGGAAGTGATCAGTGGTTTTGTGCAAAAGAAGTATTTCCACTCAAGGCTTATTCCTACACTATCTAAGGTAAGTTCTATGATCTTTTCATGTTGTTTAAGGTAATGAGAGGTTGAAAGACTTAGATGATGGAAGGAGATAGAAAATGGGTCAGCAAAGATAGGAATAATGAGATTTTGAGTAGTAGTTTGATTGAATCATGAATATTGGTATGTTGTGATTGTAATCGTTATGAATGACATTTAGAACATGGGATAAGTATTATATGTGAGAAAACGCAATAGTGAACTATGACCATGATTATGGAGAAATTGGAGTGAAATTGAGAAAGTGGATAATGTAGATGAATGATGATTGTTGCTTATAATATTGTGAATGTTGTTAGCGGATGCTTTAGAGTTGATATGGAATATGGGAAAGTTGTATAAACAAAGGAAATGCTGCCCAATTTTCTCTAGCCTTAGTAAGTGTGTTCTTATAATCGTTTAGCTAATATTAAGCGAACTCCTTGAAGGTAAAGACGTGAGCATTAAAGGAGAACGACCAAGCGGTCAAATAGCTAAAGGAAAAGGTATGTAAGGCTAGTCCCTTCTTTCTAAGGCATGACTCTCGGACATGAATTCTCCTATATTTCCATGACTTTCCTACACATCGGAAATTATGAGTCCACGGTTATAAAAAGCTTTTCATAAGATAAAGAAAAGAGATACGATGCAGTATGATGATGATGACTATGAGTCGAGCCCGAAAGTTTTAAAGTTCATGATATGCTAATTCCATAAAGTATCACATGGACACGATATGATGTTTCTACAATCCAATGACCCTAAGTATAGTTCCATTGATGCTCTTCTTTGTGTGCACTTACCTTAACGTGTTAGTCCCTCCATGGTGAGATATAACGATTATGATTACTCCATAACGCTACGACCTGCCTCCGTAGGCCGTGACTAGTGCCCGAGCGGACACTCGTCTATACACCCGTTAGCTATAATCGATCCACGTCTAAATATAATATGTAACTTACAAAAAGAGAACGTCATCTCGTAATCCGTCATATATATATATATATATCAACGCAACGCTCCCGCGAGAAGAGTCACAACCATCACCGATAAACAAGACATGTTTCGAGTAGGTCGTCATAGCGTTGGGAACATCCCAACTATATATACGTAAGCCGACAAGTGCCGCCACTACGAAAGGGAACGTCCCAAAACATAAGTCATATAGACACAACCGAACAACAACTATATACAACCCACACATATGTCTACGTACCTCTAAGAGTAACAATAAAGAATATACGACGGACATGGCTCCCGTCCGCACCTGTCACGACCCAACCCCGTAGTCCGTGACTAGTACCCTAGTGGCGTATAGGAGTATGGCGCACGAAGGCCGATCGGGCCGTCACAAGGTATATATACAATCCCCCAACGTACACAAACTCCGTACATAATAGAGAACCCACTACACATGTCACGACCCTCACGAAACATAAACATATGACGGACGGGCCCCGTCGACCCATGAAATTCATATATAAATAACAAAAAA
>NW_026714519.1:0-22943 GCF_029784015.1 Lycium ferocissimum | reverse complement strand
TATATCACGTCGGAGCGTCCTAAACTTGACAAGAATTCAACAAGAATAAGATTTTGGATTGAAGTTGAAGACTTGGAAATTTCTTTCTCTTCCTTTTTCTTTCCTTGTTAGTTCCCAATGGCGTCTTGATGTTGCTCTCAATTTTTTTTTTATTTTTCTTGAAGTTTCTAAGGATGAGCATGTATATATACATGCTCTCCTAATTCATTAAATGGTCACATGTTTATCATGTGACATGGGCTTGGGCCAAGCATGGTTGGCCGGCCACCCCTAACATTTGGGCCTCAATTTTTTTTTTTTTTTTTTGAGCCCAATTCGTTAGAAATCTCGTTTTGTAATTTCCGAAACAAATTTCCCAAAGTTCCAATTTTTGCCCTTGGCCTTCTCCGATGTCCTTGCGCCAATATTTTTCCATGAACAACATAGATATGCTAATTAAGATCAAAATATTGACTCTTGACATACAAGTCACAATTATTTCAAAATTTTCGAATAAGCGAAAACACGGGATATAACACAAGGCTTGTTCCTAAAACATCTAAGGTAAGATTCATGATGTTTATATGTTGTTTAAGGTATTTGGGAGTTGAAATACTTGGTCATTAAAAGAGAATAGCAAAATGGGTTATGAATGATGAATATTGACGTTTTGAGACATAGTTGGAATTGAATCATGAATATTGTTGGGTTGTGATATAAATGTGTTATAAATGACCTATAGACATGAAATGAGTGTTGGATACGAAAGAATATGACGATGGGTTTTAGTCATGATTATGGGAATTTGAGGTGAATTATGAGATGCGAATCATATGAACGAATGATGATTGTTGTTAATCATATTGTGAGGATTATTATGAGTGTTGGGGTCGATATGGAATATGATGGAAAGTAGTATAAATAAGGGAAGCGCTCAAATTTCTATAGCTTTAGTAAGTATGTTTTTTACGATGACATAACTAATGTCGATATAAATTCCATTGAAGGTATAGACAAGCCTTACGGGGAACGAACAAGCGATAGAGTAGCTAAGCGACAAAGGTATGTGAGGCTAATTGTTATAGCCCGTATTTCGTGCGCTCGGACATTTCGAAGAAGTCGTGGAATGTGGAAGGTAAGATCGCTTTCCAAAACTATTTTAATGCGCAAGTGGGTTATTAATATTATTTAGGAATATTGTTGATATGGAATATTGAGAAAGGTTAAGGGAAAAATTGAAATTTGCGAAATTTATTTCATGAATTGTAAAATACCAACCTAAGCAAGTGGGCTAGAAAGAAAAAAATTGTTGGGCTTGGAAAATGGCCAAGGGTGGCAGTTGGGCCAAAGGCCCATGAAGGGTCAAATTGTGTAATTAAATGGATAAAAAGGCCATGTGATTATATATATATATGGACAAGGCTTGTAAGGCAAGACATTGGTCATCCTTTAATTTGAGAAAATTGTAAAAAAGAAGAAAATTCTAGAAAAAAAGGAATGGAAGAGAGGGCATGTGCCCCTCACATGCTCATAAGTCTTATATATATATATGAGTGGATGAATTATTCATCACTTCAATTGGAGAAACAAGAAAAAAAGAACACAAAAAAAGAGAGAGAGAGAGAGAGAGAGAGAGAGAGAGAGAGAGAGGAGAGGAGTGGGTTCGGCCATGGCTCCAAATTTAGCCATGGAAAATTGATGAAGAAAAATTATTTTCTCCTAGTTTTCCTACCTAATGGAAGGTCCTCTACAACATGGAAGGGTTGTCGGAACAAGAATATCACTCATTTGCACAAAATTCATAACCCGAGTCAAGTGGAAAGTTGAAGGAAAAAGGGTAAGAACCAATCTTCCTTTAGGTTATATGAATGCTTGGTATATGTTGTTGTATGAAGAAATGAATGAAAAACATGAAATCTTGCTTGTTGAAGTGTGACCGTGCATGTAATATATTGTGTAGAGAAAAAATGGATTAAGAGTATGTAGTATGTTGGTTGTTGTAATGCCAAGAAATGAATGAAAGTTATGAAGATGTAAGTGCTATGTTGCAGCCGTGTATGGTGGTGGTTGGCCGTGTATGGTGTGGGTTGAGTTGGCCGTGTGTGTGAGTTGTGTTGTATGGAAAAGAATGGATAAATCTTATGTAGCATGTTGTTGTGGTTGCAATGTGTAAAGATGGGTGAAATTTGCATGAAAATATATGAGTAGTTGTTGTGGCCGAATATATTAGTGTATGTAGATATGTGATGAATTAATTCTACTTGGCATATTAATTGTTGTGTGATAGATTCTATGGTGGAAAATGAGGATTTAATAGTTAGAGATGGAGTAGTGTGTGAATGGAATTGAATGGGCTCGAATTGAATTGAATGGAATTGAATTGGATATTGATGTTATTAGAATAGTTGCTAGTATTGTTGGTTTGGCCGGTTGAATTCCCGATTGTTGTTGATTAAATTGGCCAGTGGAATTCTCGGGGATGGGCGCATTCACAGGGAAATGCTGAAATTTCGTAGACAAATGTTGATTCAAGATTTGGATTCTTAAGGACTTTAATTAATGTTTGGGTAAATGTGACCAATTTGTAGATTTTGGCGGATTTGAAACTTGAATTTGGAGTCGCATAAGAAGCAGAAAAGGTATGTAAGGCCTTCACCTTCCTTCTTTGGCATGTCTTAGACGTATTAGGTTTGGATATGAGCCTCGGGACGATCCTATTCCTAGAAATCTAAGATTGAATTTGACCCTTTTTTCATTCAATAGAATTGAATTAAATGTTCTACGAATAGTTGGAAAAATTGTATAAATATTTAGAACTTGCACAAATAGGACCCGACTACCTTAAAACTCTCACAAGTGATGTCATAAAATACAACGTACGTAAATTGTGTACGCCGCCTCATTAGACCCGAGGTGGGCCCATTGTTCCCGGATTCTCTTTATTGTTCCGTTTATCAAACGATAAGTGTTGTAACCATTTTAATGAGAGTAACTCTATGATAACAATGGTAACGATAATGTTAAGGAAGAGAATATGTCTATGATGAGTATGACAAGAATGATTCCATGACTAAGAGTTTCAAGTTAAGGATTCAATATGAGTATGAAAGTATCAAACTAGATCTTGATCTCTAATTCTATTCCTTGGTTATGACCCTATTCTCTAAGGATTTCAAAGCACATGAACCGACGTCTATGATGTCCATGATTTCATTCCCGGTTTTCTTTTATTTTTATTCTTCGTTGACAGTCTCGCCTCATAATACTAGTTCCTTCAAGGTGAGACATGATGACTATGATTATTCCATAATGCAATCGGAGGTTACCGACCTTACGTCACTCCGATAGAGTTGTAGCTTTTACTTGGGCTCTCATGCATGCTTTATAATTAAGTATGTTTTTTTACAACACCGTGCCTACATGGCCGGGCAGTATCACAATGCGCCGTCCAATGGGCGGCCGGGCAGACACACCACTATAGCGGGCAGATTATACCCCGGACGCGGGAGGCCTGGACGCGGGCTCATTACACCGTTCCTATATGGACGGGCAGTTATACACCGATCCTACGTGGTCGGGCAGTTTACTTACAGATATTACATGTTTTTTTAAAAGCTAGCATGCATGGCATCCGCCCCCAGGGGCACTCGGATGACAAATTACTCTTTTTTCCATGGTACGCTCGAAAGCGTTACACCGTACTATATGGTCGGGCGGTAGTCCACCGCACCTATATGGTCGGGCGATTATACACCGTACCTACACGGTCGGGCGATTACTTGCGATCTATATAGTACTCCAAAAGGTAAAGTTAATTTGCACAATATCTATCATGGTAATCGACAGAGATACGAGTTATATCACTCTCCTATGTTCTCTATTATGATTTCGTGATATTACTCATGCCTTACATACTCGGTACATCTTTGCATCGACGCCCCTTTTTTAGCGTTGCGTTTCATGCCGCGCGGTGCACACTCGGACAAGTAAGAGCTATTGCGAAGACGTTCCCGGCGAGTTGGTAGACTCCATTTGTACACAGAGTCTTTGAGTCGATTATATGTCTTGTGCGCTTTGTTCGAAGTTAGAGACTTTGCAGACAGAGTCGTGGGTCTAGTGTGTCAGTTTTGAAAATGGTTCCACCAGTCGACGCATTTTTATTATACATTATGTACAGAGCCCTTATGTTCACAGGTTGTGTTTAATTGGAAACGACAAAAGATTTTCAAAGTTTTACTATGTATTTTATTTTTGTTTAATCTAAGAATCCAAAGAAAGTATGTGTGTAATAAGAGTCATCGGGTTCGCTCGGCTCCGAATATGGGGTCGGGTGCCCATCACACCCTAGTAAGATCGGGGTGTGACAAAGTGGTATCAGAGCAGGTTGGTCTAAGGGTTGTCTGCAAAGTCGTATCCGGTAGAGTCCTGTTTATGGGTGTGAAGCCGGCCACAGTTATAAACAGGAGGCTGCGGGGCATTTAGGAATTGTTGACCTTCTTTCTGTCTTGTGATCGTGCGATAGAGCCAAGTCATAAGAAATAAGACTTTCCTATATAAGCCAGACATGCGACGGAAAATGGCAAGTCACAGAGGTGAGTCTGGATAATTGTTCTGTACTCGGAACTGGAAGTATTGGATGACTGGAATGTGTCATAAGGCCGTATGTTCTACGAGGTGTTATCGATATTGGTGACGTACGGATTTGAAATAGTAGGAATGGTAAAGGAGGTTCTGCCAGAATAGGTACGTCTAAGAGGAAGAAGCGCGGAAAGGAAATATGATAAATAGGCAATAAGCGAGATGCGACGTTTCAAGAAATGTCATGGATTTTGCATGACGATGAAGGTGCGATCACTACCCTCGGGGATCTGGAGCCCCAGGACAGGAAATAGTCGTACACACAAGTGGGAGGTGAACATTGGGAACCAAAAAGGGCAAAACAGTAATTGTAAGAGAAAGGACGTGTTACGAAAGTTCTTCGGAGTCTTTGAAACCTCGACTTGCCCAGAACATGTAATAAAGGCTATGTGAGGAAGCGGATGCGAAAATATCGGCATTAAGGCACTGAATTCCAGTAAAGATTTTGGGTTAAGCGTGCTCAGGTGGGAGCAATTTTATGATGGGTGACTCCCTGGGAAGTTGGCAAGAAATTCTATAGATTGAGACATAAACGACAAATGAAGAATTAAGGTAATCTAAGGAAAACTAGGATATACAGAATGGTTGGAGACCATAGGAAGACGTGTAGGACACGGCAGACTAGTTCGTTGAAGGGACAGAAGGTGTCTCACAGCCCTAGAAGTAGGATAGGCTTGAACAGCGTTTGGAAGTATTTTGGTGGGCTAGTTGATAGCAATTATATATGTATATATATATATATGAAGGATTGGAATGTCCTACATATGATTGTGTCGGTGGACATGTGAGTTCCAGCAACCAAAGCTACAGTGTAAAAGGCATCAATCGAGTAGGGGTACCACAGTTCGAGTGACAGCAAGGATAAAGAGTACAGGTGTCGCGAAGTAAGCTGGTATTGTTTTACTATAGGTTGAGATTGGAAGTCCTAGTATAACGATCTTAGGAAAGGAAAAGAGTGAGTAGATGGAAAGCAAGGAAACAAGTGTCGGAAGGAGGTGAACGGTATGGAAAGGTGGATAGAGGGATGATATAGGCGGAAAGTAAAAGAAAAATTAAGACAAGAAACTTTCGATATGTTCGGTGCAGAGTTGGGAAGAGAGATGAGAAATAAGGTATAGACGAAGACTTCATAAAAGGACTGTTGGCATGTAAGGTGTACCAAGAGATATACAGGAGGATAAAAGAGAAGTCTGTAGCCACGCTAGATCGTTAAGTAAAGATTGTGTACCCAGACATGGTTTCCGTTAAGGTGTGGTGATGAACAGTAACAGAAAAGAGATGGTCTGAGAAAGACAAGAGAAATGCGTGGGTCCAGCAAATTAGAAAACCCATGATATCGAACAAGGACTCATGAAAAGGTCAAGGAGTTCGATTATAAGGAAAACGAGGTAAAGGATAAGAAACGGGCATAAAGGAAGGAACAGCTATTATAACGCCCATAAGGTCAGTTGGACATTCGAGGACGAATGTTCTAAAGGGGGGGAGGATGTTATAGCCCGTATTTCGTGCGCTCGGACATTTCGAAGAAGTCGTGGAATGTGGAAGGTAAGATCGCTTTCCAAAACTATTTTAATGCGCAAGTGGGTTATTAATATTATTTAGGAATATTGTTGATATGGAATATTGAGAAAGGTTAAGGGCAAAATTGAAATTTGCGAAATTTATTTCATGAATTGTAAAATACCAACCTAAGCAAGTGGGCTAGAAAGAAAAAAAATTGTTGGGCTTGGAAAATGGCCAAGGGTGGCCGGTTGGGCCAAGGCCCATGAAGGGGCCAAATTGTGCAATTAAATGGATAAAAAGGGCCATGTGATTATATATATATATGGACAAGGCTTGTAAGGCAAGACATTGGTCATCCTTTAATTTGAGAAAATTGTAGAAAAAAGAAGAAAATTCTAGAAAAAAAGGAATGGAAGAGAGGGCATGTGCCCCTCACATGCTCATAAGTCTTATATATATATATGAGTGGATGAATTATTCATCACTTCAATTGGAGAAACAAGAAAGAAAGAACACAAAAAAAAAAAGAGAGAGAGAGGAGAGGAGTGGGTTCGGCCATGGCTCCAAATTTAGCCATGGAAAATTGATGAAGAAAAATTATTTTCTCCTAGTTTTCCTACCTAATGGAAGGTCCTCTACAACATGGAAGGGTTGTCGGAACAAGAATATCACTCATTTGCACAAAATTCATAACCCGAATCAAGTGGAAAGTTGAAGGAAAAAGGGTAAGAACCAATCTTCCTTTAGGTTATATGAATGCTTGGTATATGTTGTTGTATGAAGAAATGAATGAAAAACATGAAATCTTGCTTGTTGAAGTGTGACAGTGCATGTAATATATTGTGTAGAAAAAAATGGATTAAGAGTATGTAGTATGTTGGTTGTTGTAATGCCAAGAAATGAATGAAAGTTATGAAGATGTAAGTGCTATGTTGTAGCCGTGTATGGTGGTGGTTGGCCGTGTATGGTGTGGGTTGAGTTGGCCGTGTGTGTGAGTTGTGTTGTATGGAAAAGAATGGATAAATCTTATGTAGCATGTTGTTGTGGTTGCAATGTGTAAAGATGGGTGAAATTTGCATGAAAATATATGAGTAGTTGTTGTGGCCGAATATATTAGTGTATGTAGATATGATGAATTAATTCTACTTGGCATATTAATTGTTGTGTGATAGATTCTATGGTGGAAAATGAGGATTTAATGGTTAGAGATGGAGTAGTGTGTGAATGGAATTGAATGGAACTGAATTGAATTGAATGGAATTGAATTGGATATTGAAGTGTTATTAGAATAGTTGCTAGTATTGTTGTTGGTTTGGCCGGGTTGAATTCCCGGATTGTTGTTGATTAAAATTGGCCGAGTGGAATTCTCGGGGATGGCGCATTTACAGGGGAAATGCTGCCGAAAATTCTGTAGACAAATGTTGATTCAAGATTTGGATTCTTAAGGACTTTAATTAATGTTTGGATAAATGTGACCAATTTGTAGATTTTGGCGGATTTGGAACTTGAATTTGGAGTCGCATAAGAAGCAGAAAAGGTATGTAAGGCCTTCACCTTCCTTCTTTGGCATGTCTTAGACGTATTAGGTTTGGATATGAGCCTCGGGGACGATCCTATTCCTAGAAATCTAAGATTGAATTTGACCCTTTTTCATTCAATAGAATTGAATTAAATGTTCTACGAATAGTTGGAAAAATTGTATAAACATTTAGAACTTGCACAAATAGGACCCGACTACCTTAAAACTCTCACAAGTGATGTCATAAAATGTAACGTACGTAAATTGTGTACGCCGCCTCATCAGACCCGAGGTGGGCCCATTGTTCCCGGATTCTCTTTATTGTTCCGTTTATCAAACGATAAGTGTTGTAACCATTTTAATGAGAGTAACTCTATGACAACAATGGTAACGATGATGTTAAGGAAGAGAATATGTCTATGATGAGTATGACAAGAATGATTCCATGACTACGAGTTTCAAGTTAAGGATTCAATATGAGTATGAAAGTATCAAACTAGATCTTGATCTCTAATTCTATTCCTTGGTTATGACCCTATTCTCTAAGGATTTCAAAGCACATAAACCGACGTCTATGATGTCCATGATTTCATTCCCGATTTTCTTTTAATGTTATTCTTCATTGACAGTCTCGCCTCATAATACTAGTTCCTTCAAGGTGAGACATGATGACTATGATTATTCCATAATGCAATCGGAGGTTACCGACCTTACGTCACTCCGATAGAGTTGTAGCTTTTACTTGGGCTCTCATGCATGCTTTATAATTAAGTATGTTTTTTTTTATAACACCGTGCCTACATGGCCGGGCAGTATCACACCGCGTCGTCCAATGGGCGGTCGGGCAGACACACCACTATAGTGGGCAGATTATACCCCGGACGCAGGAGGCACAGGGGCGCGGTCTCGATTACACCGTTCCTATATGGACGGGCGATTATACACCGATCCTACGTGGTCGGGCAGTTTACTTACAGATATTTACATGTTTTTTTAAAAGCTAGCATGCATGGCATCCGCCCCAAAGGGCACTCAGATGACAAATTACTCCTTTTTTCCATGGTCTGCTCAGAAAGCGTTACACCGTACCTATATGGTCGGGCAGTAGTCCACCGCACCTATATGGTCGGGCAGTTATACACCGCACCTACACGGTCGGGCAGTTACTTGCAGTATCTATATAGTACTCCAAAAGGTAAAGTTAATTTGCACAATATCTATCATGGTAATCAGACAGAGATACAGGTTATATCACTCTCCTATGTTCTCTATTATGATTTCGTGATATTACTCATGCCTTACATACTCGGTACATCTTTCGTACTGACGCCCCTTTTTGTGGGCGCTGCGTTTCATGCCGCGCAGGTACACTCAGACAAGTAAGAGCTATTGCGAGAGACGTTCCGGCGGAGTTGGTAGACTCCATTTGTACACGGAGTCTTTGCCGAGTCGATTATATGTCTTTGTGCGGTTGTTCGAAGTTAGAGACTTTGCAGACAGAGTCGTGGGTGTAGTGTGTCAGTTTTGAAAATGGTTCCACCAGTCGACGCATTTTTTTATTATACATTATGCACAGAGCCCTTATGCTCACAGATTGTGTTTAATTGGAAACGACAAAAGATTTTCAAAGTTTTACTATGTATTTTATTTTTGTTTAATCTAAGAATCCAAAGAAAGTATGTGTGTAATAAGAGTCAGCGGGTTCGCTCGGCTCCGAATATGGGGTCGGGTGCCTATCACACCCTAGTAAGATCGGGGTGTGACACTAATCCCTTTCCTTCTAAGGCATGAGTCCTATGGCATGAATTTCCTCTTTTACTATGAATGTTCCATCTCCAAGAAAGTTAAGAGTCCTCTCTCATGAATAGCTATACGAGATAAGAAATATAAGATGAATACGAAAATGATGATAGCAAACTAAAGTCTAGAAATGCTATAGCCTATGATATGATGCCTCTAAGAAGCTAATGATGACATTTATGTAATTTAATGATATTGATCATTGTGCACACTCACCTTATGCTTGTTCCTTCAAGGTGAGGCAGAATACGTAAGAATGCTCATAATGACATCGGGGGTCCACGACCTTACGTCACCCCGATAAAGTATGAATAGCTAAAAGTCCCTATGCATGTATTGTGATAAGTATATGATGTCAAGCATACCATGATGAGTTATGATAAGCATACTAAGATAAGCATGTTATGATAAGCATGATGTAATGAGTATATGATGATATCACACCGCGCCTATATGGCGGGCGATCACACCAAGCGAGCGACTATACACACCATGGCCAAATGGCATGGGCGGACACCACTAGTGGGCGGCATGAGATAATATCCTGGACGCGGGATGCCGGACGCCTTGAGCTATTGATGATCTTAATGATATTGATTATTACACCGCACCTATATGGTCGGGCGGTTATTACGATTATGTATATATGATATGATGATGAGTACGAAAGTAAGTCGGCATGCATGATCATCCTTATGATTCGGTCGATTCTGATTTGTTATAGCCCGTATTTCGTGCGTTCAGATATTGCGGGACAATGGTGAGAAGTTAAGGACAAGACTATGTTTTGAAATCATTTTAGGGTACGAGTTGTTAGGAATATTATTTAAGAACATTGGAGGTATGGAAATATTGAGAAAGGCTAAGGGTAAAAGGGAAAATTTGTAAAGTGGCATCATGGGAATAATGCGGAAGGCTAGGGGCAAAATGGTAATTTAACATGGTGTTCAAGGAGCTTCATGAAAAGGGGCCATGTTGGCCGAAATTAATAAAAAAAAAAGGAAAAGAAGATGACAACAAGCTAAGTCATCTTTTATTTAGAAAAAAAAAACTCAAGAAAAAGAAAGATAAGTCTAGAAAAATTGAGAGAGGGGCATGTGCCCCTCACATGCTTGGAGAGCTATATATATATATGTGGAAGTTCATCTTTTAGTTGAAAAGAGTGGAGAAAGAAAGAAAGAAAGAAAACAAAACAAGAAGAGAGGAGTATAGTATGTATTCGGCCATGGCTCTCAAAATTGAGCCATGGGAAAGTGACCTAGAAAAATTATTTTCTTCTAGCCTTTCTACTAATTTGAAGGTCCTAATTAACATGGAGTGGTTGTTGGGACAAGTAAAGCTCTCATGGTGTAGGATGGAGCCCTAACCGAATAGGAGAAGTCAAGGATGAAGGTATGTATTTAATCTTCTTTCATGTGTTATGGATGGTTGTGAATATTGTAGCATGTAGAAAATGATGTAATTTATGGAAATATGGAAGTTGTTGATGTGGCCGAATAGAAGTAGTGTTGCGGAGGTGTGATGAATTGATTTTATTTTGGTAGTTTGATTGTTGTGTTGTGAAATCCATAATGTAAAAGGAATGAAAAACCATGAATATAATATGTTGGAAAGGGTAGCCGTTTGGAGTAGTGTTGGCCGTGTGTTGTGTTATATGTGTTGTGTCGTAGGAGTTGGTCGTGTTGTGTTGTGTTGCATGGAAAGAATGGATTGATTCTATGTGGAATGTTGTTTGTTGTTGTAATGTAAAGGGATGGATGAAAATGCATGAAAATATGTAAGAAGTGGTTATGGTCGGATAATGTTATATCCCGTAATTTTGCATATTCGAAAAATTTGAAATAATTGTGACTTTTAAGAGACAAGGCCATATTTTGATTTTTATTAGTATGTAGATGTTGTTGTGAAAATGTTGATGGGAGAAAGTGTTGAGGAAGGCTAGGGGCAAAATTGGAATTCCGAAAATTAGTTTCGGGAATTACAAAATGTGATCCATAAGTCATTGGGCTCAAAAAAATTGGATGGAAATTAAGGCCCAATTATGAGAGGGTGGCCGGCCATGTATAGGCCAAGCCCACCAAGAATTTCATTAAATTCCCATGTGCCAATTTAATATAAGGGGTCTTTATCTATTAGAAGATTCATGAAACAAGAAGAGAAAAACAAAACACAAAGAAGAGAAAAATCAAGAAGCCTATTCGGCCAACAAGAGGAGAAGAGAAAAAAAATTTCTAGCCTTCAACTTTGACCTTAAAATCATCTTCTTCTTGAATTCTTGATGAGTTGGGGATGCTCTTCGACGTGGTACAATTAGTTTAGCGAGAAAACCACGTTTGCGGCAAGTGGAAGGTTGGAGAGAAGGTAAGAATTTTATGTTTTTATGATGTTATGAGGGTTTGTTTATGTTGTGGAATGTAGAAAGGAGAAGAATTCATGAAAATATGGAAGTTGCATGATGAATATATGTATATATAAATATATATAGCCGTGGGTATATATGTGGGTAGAAGGATGAACCAATTTTATTTGTTATGTTAATTGTGTTGTTGAAGCTTTGTGATGGAAATGGGAGAAAAATGGTTCAAGTTGGCATGAAAGATTGTTGAAAATGATTATAGGAAATCATGTGATTTTAATGTAGTTTTTATGTAATTATGGAAGTGAAGTCTAAATGGGAATTATTATGTTAGTTGGTGGATTTGGAGGGATGTAAGTCCATATTAGCATGAAAGGTTGGTTGTTAAGTTGTTATGGGAAGTTTTGTGATTTTATGGTAGATTTATGTAATTATGAAAATGAAATTGTTAAGGTGCAAATTATGATTATTGTTAATAAAATTGGAAGATGAAAATGTGTTATGAATGTTTATGTTGAAGGTTGGAGGTTTTGGGTAGATTATGGTTTGATGGAATTTTTGCATATTTGGTAAAATAATGCGAAATGCTTCCAAATTGCATTTGAATGGTTTTGAGTTAGTGCATGAATATGAAAATGTTGATAATAGTTTAGAAATAGAAGTTGTGACATTATGAAGAAAGGAAGACTATTTATGTTAGAATGTATTTTGAGTGATTGTTGATGTTGTAGCTTGGTTGTTGGTTGGGTTGTTGTTGAAATGAGCCGAGTTGAATCTCGGGGATGTTATATGTATAGGGGAGATGCTGCCCAAATTGTTATAGAACAATATTGGTTAAGCTTGGAAATTGTAAGTCTCATGAATAGTAATGGTCAATGTGACCATTTGCAGTTTTTGGCGAAACGGGAAATGAATTTGGAAAGGCGTAAGGAGCATAAAAGGTATGTAAAGCACTTCCTTTCCTTCCTTTGGCATGTCCTAAGTGTGTTAGTCCAAGATACGAGCTTAGGGGCGACTCTACTCTTAGAAACCCGAGTTTGAATTTGACCCTTTTTCATTCAATAGAATTGAATTAAGAAATTCGTGTTTTGTTTAAATGATCGTCTAAACATTTAATGCTTGCCCAAATGGAATTAGATGGCCTTGACTCCTTCGTACATGACTCCATCAGGCCTAATGATCATAATTTGGGCACGCCGCCTCAACTTGACCGAGGTGGGCCCATGCGTTCCGAGATTTCCATATGGCGCACTGTTTGACGCACTTAAGCGAAACTTAAAGAAAGCTTTTGGTTATTATCCTAACTATTAAAAGATAGTTGTTTGACTATTCCGTTGGGTTGTATGACATGTTTTGACACGTAAAATGACCGCGGAAGCTCATAACTTTCACTTACTAATACCGATCAATGCGAAACTTGCTTATGCACTTTTGAATGTCGGTAAACACATTTGGCCCTCGAATTGGAAAGTAGTACGGTTAATTATACGTATGTGTATATGATTACATGAGTACTATACGTGATACTTATACGATTTATTCACCGAGTCCCGAAAGGGCCGGGTACGACCGAGTCCCGAAAGGGCCGGGTACGGTATACGATGATGTGATTATTCACCGAGTCCCGAAAGGGCCGGGTACGACCGAGTCCCTCATAAAGGGCCGGGTACGGTACGCATGCGACATTTCACCGAGTCCCTCGCTAGAGGACCGGGTACGGTATGTATATATGATGATATTATGACATAACATGGACACATATGACACACGATTTAAGGCAAGTCTTCTGATTCTCTGTCTTCTGGTTTGTGTTGATACTATATTTGTTCTGTGAACCCCAGCCCAGTTATGATCCTGTTTACTATATTCTATGCTTTACATATTCAGTACATTTTCCGTACTGACCCCCTTTCTTCGGGGGCTGCGTTTCATGCCGCGCAGGTGTTGATACACGTTTGAGCGAGCCGCCAGCTTAGGTTCCCTGTTCAGCTATCTTGAAGAGCTCCTTGTCCGAGCCCGATTTTGAGTACGGCCTTTTGTTACATTTGTGTATATTTGTTCGGGGTACGGCGGGGGCTGTCCCGTCATATGACTTTGTTACTCGTGTAGAGGTACATAGACATGTACGTGGGTGTGGTTATGTCCGTACTGTTGTATGCACGCATTGTATGTTTGGGCGGTTTATTCACCGCGGCGGCCTTTGTCGGCTCGCCTATATATATGTATATGGCTATGTTGGCCGGTGTGGCCTTTGTTGGTATTTTACGTACGCGGTAAATTTTGGTTAGTAGAAAAAAACAGAGGAAACTCTGCCCAAATTTTTCTAAATATCTGAGTTATTATTTGTGGCTTTTGGTACGTACGGGTGCCCAGTTCGGGCGCTAGTCACGGCCTACGGGGTTGGGTCGTGACAGATAATAGGAGCTTTGGTAAGTTAATGTAAATTGATGTTATTTGACATTCTAGTTGTCGTCGTTATGGATTATGCGATGATGAAATGTATGGATATTGTTGAGGTTGAAGGTTTCGGATAAAGTAGTATGTTGTTTGAGTTGTTGGAAGATTATGTGAATTGAATTGAATTGAATTGGATTGAATTGAATATTGAAGCATTGTTAGAATAATTATTGGTATTATTGATACTTTGGCAAGTTGAATTCCCGGATTGTTATTGTTGATTAAAATGAGCCGAGTTGGATTTTGGGGATGGTGTACTTACGGGGGAAGTGCTTTAAAAATTTCGGTAGCCAAGTTTCATTTAAGAATCCAATTCTAAATGCACTAATCAATGTTTGGTAAACATGACCAAATTGTAGATTTTGGCGGATTTGCAACTTGAATTTGGAGTAGCAGAAGGAGCGGAAAAAGGTATGTAAGGTTTTACTCTCCCTTCTTTGGCATGTCTTAGACATACTAGGTTGGATATGAACCTCGGGGACAACTCCATTCTCCGGAATCCGCATCTAAAGCTTCCTCTTTTTCATTCAGTGGAATTGAACCAGGAACTGTGTGAAATGTTAGAAAATTTTCCTAAACATCTAGAACTCGCACAAATAAGACCCGACTACCCTAAAACTACCATAAGTAACGTCATGGAATGTAACATGCATAAATTGTATACGCCACCTCATTTGACTCGAGGTGGGCCCACTATTCCCTAATCTCCTCCTATGGCTCCATTTGGCTTATTTCCATCTTACAGTTAAAGAAAATTTTTGGACATCATTCCGACTACTAAATAATAATTGTTTTAATTAATCCCTCGATTCCAAGGCATGAGTTTCTTCATAAAAAGTTCCTAATGTTTTCCAAAATATTTATGCTTCTCCAAGTCCGAGTTTTATAATTCTTTTTGAAAGTTTCTATATCTAGAACGACGACTCCGATTTTGCAATGACAAAGATGATGCTAAACATGAGAAAATGTCTATGACACGATATGCTATGTCTATGACACGACATGCTATGTCTATGACACGATATGCTATGTCTATGACACGATATGCTATGATATGACACGATATGCTATGATATGATACGATACAACATGATATGTTCTATGTTCTCTTAATGTTATTCTCCGTTGATAGTCTCGCCTTATGATTATCGCTCCTCCAAGGTGAGACATGACGACCATGATTATTCCATAATGTGATCGGAGGTTTCCGACCTTACGTCCCTTCGATGGATACATGACTTTCTTTGGGATCTCATGCATGCCATACCTGTATATGTACATGGGTTGGGGGGATGGGATACATGTATACATGGGGGAAATGGGAAGGGATACTTGTTTCATTGCCACTGGTCGGTGGCTTATCATCCCGGACGCGGGATGCCCGGACGCGGGATTTACGGGCGAGCCGGAGTATTTTGGCGCAATGTGGGCGAGCCGGCTTGTTCGGCGCCATGATACCATATGACCAAACAAGCATGCATGGCATCTGCCCCCAGGGGCACTCATATGCACAGGACACAGCTTTACATGATATGATTCCTATGTACAGGTTACAGCTTTACACATGACATGTTCCATATGCATGACTTACTCCCTTATACATGATATGTCTCATATGTACGGATACTTTCTCACATGATATGCTCTACATCTCCATCTTGTTGTTGCACATGATTACGTCTCTTTCTATGTTACCATCCATGCCTTACATACTCGGTACATTGCTCGTCTTGACCCCTCTTCTTCGGGGGTCGCGTTTCGTGCCGCGCGAGTGAACCCGGATGAGCCGAAGCTAGCATAGAAGATGTCCGGCGGGGTTGGTAGGCTCCACTTGTCTGGAGTGCTTTTAAGTCGAGTATATGTGCCATGATGATTTGTTCGGAGTTAGAGACTTTGCAGACAGAGTCGTGGGTATTGGGTTGTCAGTCTGTAAGCGGCTCCAACAGCCGATATGTTATCACGTCTCGTGTTACAAGTCTTCTATGATATTAGATTTTACTTGAAAAAAAAATTCTATGTATTCATTTCTAACTGATTCATAAAGTCATATGTGTAATAAGAGTTAGCGGGTTCGCTCGGCTTCGAATATGGGGTCGGGTGCCCATCACACCCTAGTAAGACCGGGGTGTGACAAAGTGGTATCAGAGCAGGTCGGTCTAAGGGTTGTCTGCAAAGTCGTGTCCGGTAGAGTCCGGTTTATGGGTGTGAAGCCGGCCACATTTATAAACAGGAGGCTGCGGGGCATCTAGGAATGGTTGACCTTCTTTCTGTCATTAGATCGGGCGATAGAGCCAAGTCATAGGAAATAATATTCCGTATACTAGTCGTTGATTTCCGCAGGAGCCCAGTATCGACGGAAAAAGGTGAGTGATGATATAGAAGGTCAGAAAAGGTAAGATTGGACTGATATATTTGTTCTGCTACTTGATGCTGGGAACCAGACAGGAAGTAACCATACCCACAGGAGGGAAGTAAGTATTTGGGAACAGAGAAGGGTAAAATGGTAATTGTAAAATAAATGACGTATTACGAAAATGCCTCGGAAGTTGTAAGGCTTCGGCGGATTCGAATCATGTAATAAAGGTCATATGAGAAAGCGGACGCGATTATGTCAGTGTTAAGGCACCGGATCCCACCAAAGTTTCGAGGTTAAGCGTGCTCAGGTGGGAGTAATTTCAGGATGGGTGGCCCCCTGGGAAGTGAACCAAAAACTCTACAAATTGAGACACAAGGGACGAATGAGCAGTTAAGAGTAACCTAAGGAAAACTAGAATATAAGCATGAATGGAGACCTTAAGAGGACGCGTAAGATGAGGTGGATTAGTTCGGAAAAGAGACAGAAAGTGTGTCACAGCCCTAGAGTTAGGATAGGCTTGAACAGCGTCTGGATGTATTTTGTGGGCAAGTTGGCGGTGGTATATATAAAGGTGTAGGATATCCCATATATGATCGTGTCGGTGGACATGTGAATCCCAGCAACCGAGCACGAGACTACTTGGATCGAAATTCAATGATAGGTACATAAAAGGGGAGGTGCGACAATATGGAACAAAAGAGGAATATGTGAAGCCCAAGGACCGATTCTGATAAGCAGGACTAAAGGAATAGCAACTAGAATAGGGGAATGCGAAGTAAGAGAAAGAATGCTCGGGCTTGTGACAATACTAAGGTGGAAGGTATATAAAAGAGGGAGTGTGTAGCTATATGAATATAGTTAAAGATTCGACGAACAAGGATAGGGGGAGAAAAAAAATAGTAGGAATTTTGTGCTAAGAACAAGAGTAGCAGAACGCTTGAGAGATATGAACACACCGCTACAGCACAAATGCGCAGTTAAGGAAGAACTACGAACAAGCGAACTAAGGGAGTGAAGGGATCAGTAGCGAATGAAAATGTGGACAGAAGGATGACATAGATGGAAGGAAGATAAGGGGTAAGGGATAAACGGAGACTTTATAGAAGGACTGTTGATATAAGGAGCCCCTTAAGGGGGGGAGATCATATTAGACAAGGATCACTATAATTTTAAGCACCAAAAAAGGAAACCTATTACATGGAAAAAGGAACTCATGAAAGGTCAAATGGTTTTATTACGACGAGATAAGGCGGACGATAAGGAACGGGCATAAAAGGAAGAACAGCTATGAAAGGGAACCCTCCCAGAATATTATGACACCTATAAGGTCAGTTGAACATTCGAGGACGAATGTTCTAAAGGGGGGGAGGATGTTATAGCCCGTATTTCGTGCGTTCGGATATTGCGGGACAATGGTGAGAAGTTAAGGACAAGACTATGTTTTGAAATCATTTTAGGGTACGAGTTGTTAGGAATATTATTTAAGAACATTGGAGGTATGGAAATATTGAGAAAGGCTAAGGGTAAAAGGGAAAATTTGTAAAGTGGCATCATGGGAATAATGCGGAAGGCTAGGGGCAAAATGGTTATTTAACATGGTGTTCAAGGAGCTTCATGAAAAGGGGCCATGTTGGCCGAAATTAATAAAAAAAAAAAAAGGAAAAGAAGATGACAACAAGCTAAGTCATCTTTTATTTAGAAAAAAAAAAACTCAAGAAAAAGAAAGAAAAGTCTAGAAAAATTGAGAGAGGGGCATGTGCCCCTCACATGCTTGGAGAGCTATATATATATATATATATATGTGGAAGTTCATCTTTTAGTTGAAAAGAGTGGAGAAAGAAAGAAAGAAAGAAAACAAAACAAGAAGAGAGGAGTATAGTATGTATTCGGCCATGGCTCTCAAAATTGAGCCATGGGAAAGTGACCTAGAAAAATATTTTCTTCTAGCCTTTCTACTAATTTGAAGGTCCTAATTAACATGGAGTGGTTGTTGGGACAAGTAAAGCTCTCATGGTGTAGGATGGAGCCCTAACCGAATAGGAGAAGTCAAGGATGAAGGTATGTATTTAATCTTCTTTCATGTGTTATGGATGGTTGTGAATATTGTGGCATGTAGAAAATGATGTAATTTATGGAAATATGGAAGTTGTTGATGTGGCCGAATAGAAGTAGTGTTGCGGAGGTGTGATGAATTGATTTTATTTTGGTAGTTTGATTGTTGTGTTGTGAAATCCATAATGTAAAAGGAATGAAAAACCATGAATATAATATGTTGGAAAGGGTAGCCGTTTGGAGTAGTGTTGGCCGTGTGTTGTGTTATATGTGTTGTGTCGTAGGAGTTGGTCGTGTTGTGTTGTGTTGCATGGAAAGAATGGATTGATTCTATGTGGAATATTGTTTGTTGTTGTAATGTAAAGGGATGGATGAAAATGCATGAAAATATGTAAGAAGTGGTTATGGTCGGATAATAGGAGCTTTGGTAAGTTAATGTAAATTGATGTTATTTGACATTCTAGTTGTCGTCGTTATGGATTATGCGATGATGAAATGTATGGATATTGTTGAGGTTGAAGGTTTCGGATAAAGTAGTATGTTGTTTGAGTTGTTGGAAGATTATGTGAATTGAATTGAATTGAATTGGATTGAATTGAATATTGAAGCATTGTTAGAATAATTATTGGTATTATTGATACTTTGGCCGGGTTGAATTCCCGGATTGTTATTGTTGATTAAAATGAGCCGAGTTGGATTTTGGGGATGGTGTACTTACAGGGGAAGTGCTGCCGAAATTTCGGTAGCCAAGTTTCATTTAAGAATCCAATTCTAAATGCACTAATCAATGTTTGGTAAACATGACCAAATTGTAGATTTTGGCGGATTTGCAACTTGAATTTGGAGTAGCGAAGGAGCGGAAAAAGGTATGTAAGGTTTTACTCTCCCTTCTTTGGCATGTCTTAGACATACTAGGTTGGATATGAACCTCGGGGACAACTCCATTCTCCGGAATCCGCATCTAAAGCTTCCTCTTTTTCATTCAGTGGAATTGAACCAGGAACTGTGTGAAATGTTAGAAAATTTTCCTAAACATCTAGAACTCGCACAAATAAGACCCGACTACCCTAAAACTACCATAAGTAACGTCATGGAATGTAACATGCATAAATTGTATACGCCACCGCATTTGACTCGAGGTGGGCCCACTATTCCCTAATCTCCTCCTATGGCTCCATTTGGCTTATTTCCATATTACAGTTAAAGAAAATTTTTGGACATCATTCCGACTACTAAATAATAATTGTTTTAATTAATCCCTCGATTCCAAGGCATGAGTTTCATCATAAAAAGTTCCTAATGTTTTCCAAAATATTTATGCTTCTCCAAGTCCGAGTTTTATAATTCTTTTTGAAAGTTTCTATATCTAGAACGACGACTCCGATTTTGCAATGACAAAGATGATGCTAAACATGAGAAAATGTCTATGACACGATATGCTATGTCTATGACACGATATGCTATGTCTATGACACGATATGCTATGATATGACACGATATGCTATGATATGATACGATACAACATGATATGTTCTATGTTCTCTTAATGTTATTCTCCGTTGATAGTCTCGCCTTATGATTATCGCTCCTCCAAGGTGAGACATGATGACCATGATTATTCCATAATGTGATCGGAGGTTTCCGACCTTACGTCCCTCCGATGGATACATGACTTTCTTTGGGCTCTCATGCATGCCATACCTGTATATGTACATGGGTTGGGGGGATGGGATACATGTATACATGGGGGAAATGGGATACATGTATACATGGGGGAAATGGGAAGGGATACTTGTTTCATTGCCACCTGGTCAGCTGGCTTATCATCCCGGACGCGGGATGCCCGACGCGGGATTTACGGGCGGCGGAGTATTTCGGCGCAATGTGGGCGGCGGCTTGTTCGGCGCCATGATACCATATGACCAAACAAGCATGCATGGCATCTGCCCCCAGGGGCACTCATATGCACAGGACACACCTTTACATGATATGATTCCTATGTACAGGTTACAGCTTTACATATGACATGTTCCATATGCACAGCTTACTCCCTTATACATGATATGTCTCATATGTATAGGATACTTTCTCACATGATATGCTCTACATCTCCATACCGTTGTTGCACATGATTACGTCTCTTTCTATGTTACCATCCATGCCTTATATACTCAGTACATTGCTCGTCCGACCCCTCTTCTTCTTCGGCCGCATTTCGTGCGCGCGAGTGAACCCGGATGAGTTTGAAGCTAGCATAGAAGATGTCCGGCGGGGTTGGTAGGCTCCACTTGTCTGGAGTCTTGCCGAGTCAGAGTATATGTGCCATGATGATTTGTTCGGAGTTAGAGACTTTGCAGACAGAGTCGTGGGTATTGGGTTGTCAGTCTGTAAGCGGCTCCAACAACCGATATATTATCACGTCTCGTGTTACAAGTCTTATATGATGTTAGATTTTACTTGAAAAAAAATTTCTATGTATTCATTTCTAACTGATTCATAAAGTCATATGTGTAATAAGAGTTAGCGGGTTCGCTCGGCTTCGAATATGAGGTCGGGTGCCCATCACACCTTAGTAAGACCGGGGTGTGACAAGATTGCTCCTTGTTGTATGCCTCCTCAGTTTATTGATGCTTCATTATTGTTTATGCTTCACATACTCAGTACAATATTCGTACTGACGTCCTTTCTTCGGACGCTGTGTTCATGCCCACAGGTAGACAGGGAGGTGGCCCAGACTCGTAGGAGCTAGCAGTTGATTTGAGAGCACTCCATATTCCGGAAGTGCCACAGATTTCTCTTTTGGTATATATATCTGTATATTCATGTTTTTGGGCATGACGGGGTCCTGTCCCGTCCAGATGTCTAGTATTCCAGTAGAGGCTCCTAGATACGCAGTGTGGGTAGTCTGGTCCCATGGCTTTCATGTATATGTATGTATATATTATTTTGGATAGCCGAAGGGCTTATGTTTATAAAAGTAAATGTATTTCGGAAAATTCCAGTCTTACATGATTATGAGCATATAGTATGAATAATAGCAGATAAGCAGGTAAGTGAGTGGTGTTCGGTGGTTAGCCCCGAATACCCGTCGCGGCCCGTAGCTCGGGTCGTGACACAAACGGTGTTTTAATTAGTATCTGGTGTAACGACCTCTCCGGTCATTATGGAAAATGTAGGATCACCCCACCAAATAGAACCTTTCTAAGGGTAGAATGAGCTAATAAAATCTCGATTGTATAAGTCTAAGAACTGAAAACTTAACTTGTATTGTGATCTTGTCGTTTGTGTTTAGTCCATCAGGGGGTGACATAGGGAATTAGAACTCTGTTGGGAATTTCGAAGCCACGGGCGAGTTCATATGGTGTTTTTATGTCTATGTGCATGTTTTGTTTTTGTTTATGAGGCCTCGGATGAAATGTTGGGTGGTACAAACCATCGCCGCAAGCGGTCAATCCTGATCGACGTGTCCGCTGTGGCGGGCAATGGCCCGCTATGGCGATGCTGCTATAGCAAAGGTCGGACTTATTTTGGTCCGCTATAGTGGGCACTTGGCCACGATAGTAAGACCGCTGCAATGGCAAAATGGCGGTTGTAGCGGTTGACGAAAAATAGTAACCGTGTTTTAAACACTTAGTTCTGAATGCTTTATTCACAAGACACCAACGCAGTTCCCCACATGCACCTAGGGCGAATTTCCAAGCTAGGGTAAGAATATTCTTGAGAGGTAAGTCTCAAACATTCCCTTCAATCATTACATTATCTTCTTCATGATTATTATCCTTTTTATGGGTCTTCAATGATGAATTAGCAATAGCAATCTTAGAGCGTAATAGACCTTCTACAATTGATGGGTTATGATTGTTATCATTTATTTATCATCTAATGGCTTGGGTTAACTCCTCTTAATCATGAATTGAACCATTAGAGTCATGAACTAATTGAATTGAGACTTAGGGCTTCAAAAAAATGGTAGCTTGACCATGGAAACTGCTTGTAATTGATGTGTTCATTAAATATTGTTATAAATTGATGGTTAGTAGGTTCTAAGGCCATTGTTAGGTTGTTTTACACTTAGATGTCATTCACCCATTGGAATGGGATTAAAAAGAAGGGTATTCTTGAATTGATTTTGTGACTAGAGTAAGTGTGTCTCATTGATCATTCTAGTTTCTAGACTTTGAGCGTTCCGAGGCTTTAAGGAAGGGAAAACCTGTAGCGGAGTGATTCACATTGTTCCAGCTCTACGTTGAGGTAGGTTATGGTCTATTTGAGTTAGAATTTGA
>NW_026714518.1:0-146464 GCF_029784015.1 Lycium ferocissimum | reverse complement strand
TCTACATACCACAATCATCAAACTTCCGTTTCCAATATAAATTCCATAACAACAACAACAAGAATTCTACATAAAAATTAATTAACCTTGCCTACACACCACACCTACTATTTCTATAATTTTCATTCAACTCAACTTGCTCCAACACACGTAAACCTTCCATAATACATAGAAGAAGAAAAATTCTCACCTTTTCTTCAATTTCTTCACTTGGCTAGAACCTTGAACTTGCCATAAGGGATGGTTTTCTTGCTCCAACAATTGCACCACATTAAAGAGCATCCTTGACTTGGTAGAAATACTTGAAGAACATAATTTTTGAACCAAAGGATTGAAGGCTTGAATTTTTTTCTTTTCTTTTTCATGCCTTGGCCGAATGGCCTTGGCACTTGTTCTTCATCTCTTTTTTTTTTTTTGCTTTTCTCTTGAATGAACATACATATATATATATCCTCAAGCATGTGAGGGGCACATTCCCCTCTCTCAATTTCTCTAGATTATTCTCTCTTTTTCTTGAATTTTTTTCCAAACTAAAAGATGACTTATTTGTCATCTTTTCTATTCCTTTTTTTTTTTTTTTTTGTCACATGATCCATATGCCTTTCTTGGGGCTTTCATGAAACTCATGTGAAATTTCCCGTTTTACCCCTCGACTTTTCTCAATATTACCATTTTGTCCCTAACCTTCCGCATTATTTCCACGGCCCATTTTGCGAATTTCTTTTTTGCCCTTAGCCTCTCGCAATATTTCCATACTAATAATAGTCATAAATAATATTCACGACAACTCGTACATTAAAATAATTTTTGAAGATGGTCTCGCCCTTAACTTTCCACGACGACCTTGGAATTTCCAAACGTGCAATATACGGGCTATAACAACCCTCATGAGTTTGTCCGACAGATGCAGCGTACCCTGCGATTGATTAGTGCTTCTGAGACAGAGTCGGTTGAGTTGGCGTCATACCGGTTGCACGACGTAGCGGCGAATTGGTATGAGTCGTGGATGCTGTCCAGAGGTGAGGGTGCCCCTCCAGCTGTATGGGGCGAGTTTACAGGGGCTTTTCTGGCCCATTTTCTGCCTCCGGAGTTGGGGCAAGCCGGGGTAGGCAGTTCCTGCTCGTTGAAGCGATTAGGGCGAGCCCGTCCGGAGTACAGCCTAGAGTTTGATTCGCCGGGCCCGGATATGCGCTAACTTATGTGGCTAGTATGGTGACCGGATGCACCGGTATGTGATAGAAATTTGCCGGATGATTACAGTTTGACAGGCATGCGGTGATGGAGGCCAGCATGACGGTATGGATATTGCCGCTGTACGTGCACACGCGCGGGGCATGGAGGACAAACATGGGGAGGGCGTGCCCCGGGACAGGGATTATGATAGGGGTCAGTCCAAGAGGGCCAGATCCGCGGGACATTCTGGGGAGTCTCGGCGGGCAGCCTCGAAGGCGAAAGCGTATATCCTCCCGGCCGATAGCAGAGTACACCCCCACAGTTCACCGGCTGGAGCCCAGATAGTGTGGGTTATTCAGGGGCAGGTCAGAGCTCTAGGGCTTCGGGCTTACAGATGGACGGAGGTTCCAGCCAGTGGAGGCCACCCCTACCCCGATGTCCTCACTGTAGGGGACGCCACCCGGAGCAAGCTATCGTGCCACGGGTGCTTGCTTTACGACTCGGCCGGCTGTGGCCATTTTATGAGATTGTCCATTCGTGGGCGGCAGAGGAGCGAGCCACCACGGCCGGTTGCCGGTTCGTCTTCCTCTTCCGTAGCTATGGGCCCGATGGGGCGGGGCACACCGACACCAGCAGGCCGTGGCGGAGCCTCCAGCTCTGGCGGTCCATCGAACTGCCTATATGCGTTGACCCACGGAAAGGATCAAGAGGCGCCACCAGACGTGGGTACAGGTACTTCAAACTCTTTGATTGGTTATGTTGATTGATGTATGAACTGTTTGCGATAGTTGTCAAAGAAACTCCCCCAAAATTGTTTGTATGACCCGTAAGGTTAATCTAACATTCGAGGACGAATGTTCTAAAGGGGGGGAGGATGTTAGAACCCGTATTTTTGTACATTGGAACAATCCGGATTAATTATGATAAGTTGAGGACAAAACTATTCCGGATACAAAGTCTGGGATTTTTGACCTTCGATTTTATTTTGAGACATAGGTTGTTCATGAATTTTTTGGTATGGAATAATTAGAGAATTTGGGACCAAAAGTGATAAAATTGGAAGTGGAAAAGTCATCCATTTTTTCTATGGTGGCCGTGTGTGTGGACTTGGCCACACCATTTTTGTGTCAACTTTTAAGTGGAACAACACATTAATGTGGGCCAAGGGACCCTTGACTAAGTCTTGCATTGTTAAAAGATGACCACTTCATTTCATTTCATTCATAACACTTAGAAAAAAATTGAAGGGTGAAGAACACCACAAGGGGGTTCTCGGCCAACCTGCGGAAAAAACCAACCCTCATTTCTAGCCTTCCCAAAAATATTTTGTTGATGCTAACCCACTATATTGAGGTCCCTAAGTAGCGTGGAGGTGTCGTTGGAGCGATCAATCCATTATTTTTCATCCTTGGAAACCCTAGGCTATTGAAAGTTGAAGAAAAAAGGTAAGAATTCATTATGTTTTATGTGCTATAAAGGTTGTTTGTATGTTGTAGTATGTTAAAATGGATGGATATCATGAAATAAGCATGTTGGAAGTGAGTTGTGTGTGTGGTGTTTTAGCCGTGTGGTGTGTGCGTGTTGTGTGATATTGAAGCTATGAATTAAAGCCTAGTTAGCATTGTTATGATCATTGTAAGGTGAAGAACGATTGAGAATCATCCATATATGTATATGTGTAGTGTTGGTCGAAATGGGTCATATTAGATAGCAATGAATGAATTGATATCGCTTAATGTTTTAGTCGTCGTCGTTATGAATTCTATGTTGGAAATGAATGTTTATTAACTCAAATTGATGTTGTAATGGTTGCGTGGCTGAATTGAGGACTATTATGCATTTAATCTAAATTGTATATTGATGAGAATAGCATTGTTAGAATGTGAATCAGGTGCAAAGCATGATTTGAAAATGAGGAATGGTTTAAGGGAGGTTCTCGGGTTAGGGGCTGAATTCGGGTAGATTGGAGAAAATTTTGGATTATTGGAAATGTTGTATGAATTGCTTAGGATGTCCTTAAATATTGTTGGTATGCGTTCGGGTTAGTAAGTGAATGTATAAGCGTCGATCTTGGCTTGAAGGTAAGCCGTAGAATCGAATTCATGAATGTTGTCGAATGATGGAAAAGAGAGTTGTTATTGTTGTATTGTCTTTCGGATGGGTTGTTGATGTTGCTAGGTTGGTTATTATTGTTGTTGTTGTTGATTGATTTGGCCGAGTTAAATTCTCGGGGTGTCCTATTTACAGGGGAAATGCTACCCAAATTTCTGTAGAATTAAGGGCAAATTTGGAATTAAATGCCCAAAATGGCTATATCTAATGTTTGGCATATTACGACTTAATTGTAGACCTTGGGCAGCCCGAGGCGAGATTGGATTTAGCTTGAGTTTGGAGTAGCTTTGGAAGCGTGTGAGGTATGTAAAGTTGACTTTTCCTTCTTTTGGCATGTCTTAGATATGGTTAAGTTATGATGCGCTACGAGCCCTGGGGGTAATTCCATTCCAAAAAAATCCGAATATGCTTATGATTCAAATTGCTTCTTGATGTTGGCATCCCGAGGGTGGTAAATCTATGAACTGCATGTCTTCGATCTAATTGGATTTAAAAGGCCATATACCCTGTTTGTCCCGAAGGGATTTTATGTTTACGGATGTCCGTAACTTTTATAGACCGAACCGGATAGCTTTGGTAAGCGCGTAAACGATTCTTAATTGTTCTTAACATTTGTATTTTGACATAGTCGAATCATGGTCCTTATGCCTTTTGCATGACAAAGTTTCAAAAGTTGCCTAAAAGTTCGTTTTTCAAAAGAGTTTTGTTTCTAATCGGTTCCGAAAACTACGAATAGCAGAATCGGGTCTCGGAATGTTGTGAAACGTTGTGGGAGTCTAGGATGGAAAGTAGTAATATCCATAGGCGGCAGTGAATAGGAAAAATCGAGAGAAGGGTAAAACGGTAATTGTGTTACGAAGGCGTCGGAACCTCGTCAAGACTTTATCTTACTCCAAATTATGTGACGAAGGTCCCATGATGAGCTGAACGCGGTTACACTAGCGTTAGAGCATCGTATCTCGTCGAAGTTCCGAAGTTAAGCGTGCTAGAACGGGGGAAATTCCTGGACGGCGACCCCTCGGGAAGTTTCCTTAACATGACTACTTTTCCGATCCCCACATATGATTATATATTTATTTGTTGAGTCTAAAAGGACAATTAGTATACTTATGATTCCGATACGTAATTACGATTACTGAAGTTCGGTTGGAGATGTTTTCAATTGATATTCGGAAAAGAAACTGATTTGACTATTGTCTTGGTTTCGAAATAATAGTGCGCTTTGGTTATTCTGTTAAGTTATAATAAAAATTTGTATGCATATGGCTATTTACGATTCTGTGTGTGCATTTTGTTATTACCTTTTTCGCCGAGTCCCGGGCCGGCAAGTGTGATGTTGACCGCTAGGTATTTGGCCGCGGTATGTATATATATGTTTATATGATATTGGCGCTGGGTATTTGGCCGCGGTATGTATATATATGCGACATTGCCGCTGGGTATTTGGCCGCGGTATGTATATATGCGACATTGCCGCTGGGTATTTGGCCGCGGTATGAGTTTATGTGATATCGGCCGCTGGGCACCTGACCGCGGTATGTGATATGTGATTTTGACAGTCTGGATTTTGATCATTCGGTTAATGTCAGTCTATGTAAAATGTTCTATTTTCTGCATATGTGAGACAAACGTTTTTCAAAATAAAAAGCTAAGCATTGTGGGCTTTCCGATGATTATATTTGTCTTCTTTTCCTTACTTATGTATGATTTGTACTGATATGTATACTTTGGTGTTTGGGTTATGATTTCGTTTCGTACTTTCTGCTTTTGCATACTCGCACATATTCCGCACCGACCCCTCTTCCGTCGGGCCGCGTTCATGCCCGGTACGTATTTTGGTGATCCGCCGGCCTAGGATTTCCATCGGTCTTGGAGCAAGCTTCATCCCGGAGCTCCACCTTTTGGTACATACTCGTCCGTGGTGTATATATTTGTTTGTTCGGTAGGTACGGCGGGGCCCCCGTCCCGTCATATGATTATGTACGTACGATAGAGGTCTGTAGACATGTTTGTGGGTTATGACCATCCTGTACAGGTATGTCTGTATATGTTGTGTTTGGGCGATCCCATCCGCCGTGGCGGCCTTGTCGGCCCGCATATGTACATACGTTGTTTTGTTGGCCCTGTGTGGCCTTTGTATTTTTCGCATGCGGGGTTATTTTGGATAGTCCGTAAACAAAGGAAACTCACAAATTTTTCTGGAAATTATATAAATTTGAAACACAGCCTTGTCGGCATATATACCTGGATGTGTTTGATATAATTTGAGATAGCGTTTGATATTTATACGTATATAAGCCATCTGTGTATGGCCCCGTGTGATAGATGTGTTTGGGTGCCCAGATCGGGCACTAGTCACGGCCTACGGGGTTAGGTCGTGACATTAAGATCATGATACATTGTCGTCACTGTCGGATGAATAAAATAACGGGAACAATAGGCTTCCTCCAGAATCTGGTGACGTAATCCTGCAACATCAGGAGCGCACAATCTGCCTCGACATCTGAGAACTCCATCTGCAGAAACCTCAAAGGATGGAATTTTTTTTTGGG
Source organism: Lycium ferocissimum (assembly GCF_029784015.1). Lineage (NCBI taxonomy): Eukaryota > Viridiplantae > Streptophyta > Magnoliopsida > Solanales > Solanaceae > Lycium > Lycium ferocissimum. The sequence goes on along the minus strand of NW_026714518.1, from coordinate 140,627 downwards.
GAAGTGTATTTCTGTAATGAACTAATATGGGATCCTCATACTGGCATTCTTTCACCTCAACCACTATTGACGAAACAACTGAATTCTGAATGGCAACCCCTATATTGCTCGAGTCCATTAATCGAACTCCTAGGCTAGCTAATTGCTGAAGCTCACGAGCTAACTCTCTCTTCTCTGGCTGAATATCATCTAAGCTACTCATAGATCGATGGCTAAAAGCATCAGCTACGACGTTCGTTTTCCCTAGATGATATAGAATGCTAACATCATAATCTTTTAACAGCTCTAACCATCGCCTTTGCCGTAAATTCAACTATTTCTGCTTGAAAAATATATTGAAGACTCTTGTGGTCTATATAAATATTGACATGAACACCATAAAAATAATGCCTCCATATCTTCAATGCATGAATTACCGCAGGTAACTCTAGAGCATGTGTCAGGTAGTTTTTCTTGTGTTTCCGCAGTTGCCTTGAAGCATAAGCAATAACTTTATCATGCTGCATCAACACACAACCTAACCCCCCGCTAGACGCATCACAATAAATAACGTAGCCCTCCGATCCTTCTGCAAGTGTATGAATCGGCGTCGAAGTCAATCTATCCTTTAGCTCTTGAAAACTGCACTCACAAGCATCCGTCCACTGAAATGTAGCTAATTTATAAGTTAACTTCGTCAATGGTGCAGAAATAGAAGAAAACCCTTCGACAAATCTTCTGTAAAAACCCGCCAAGCCCAAAATACTACGAACCTCGGTAGGTGTTGTAAGTCTTGGCCAAGTCTTCACAGCTTCAATCTTTTGGGTATCCACTTGAATACCATCAACTGAAACAATATGCCCCAGAAAAGTCACAGAATTCAACCAGAACTCACATTTTGAGAACTTTGCATATAACTTCCGAGCCTGAATAACTCTGAGGACAGCACGTAAATGATCTGCATGCTCTGTCTCGGACCGACAATACACCAGAATATCATCGATGAACACAATCACAAACAAGTCTAGGAAAGGACTGAACACATTGTCCATCAAATCCATGAACACCATTGGTTCATTAGTCAATCCGAATGACATTACTCAAACTTCGAAATGACCATATCTAGTTCTGAAGGCGTCTTAATGTCTTTCTCCCTAACTCTCACCTGGTGGTCCCCCGATCTCAAGTCCATCTTTGAGAACCATTTGGCACCCTGCAATTGATCAAATAAATCATCAATTCTTGGGAACGGATATTTAGTCTTGATCATCACCTTATTCAGCTGTCTAAAATCAATACACATCCACAAGGAGCCATCTTTTTTCCTTACAAACAATACAGGTACACCTCACGGCAATGAACTACGCTTAATAAAGCCTTTCCCGAGAAAATCCTTCAATTTCTCCTTCAACTCCTTCAATTCTACAGGAGCTATTTTATAAGGAGGAATAAATATTGGTTTAGTATCCCATAACACATCGATGGCAAAGTCAATCTCCTGTTCTGGTGGAAAACCTGGAAGCTTGTTCTGGAATACATCCAGAAAGTCATTCACTACTGGAACAGACATAAGAGTTGGTGACTGTGCTTCCATATTCTGAACTCGGACTAAATAATAAATACAACCTTTTGCAATCATCTTCCTAGCCTTGAGATAGAAAATAAACCTACCTCTCGGAGTCGCTGTATTTCCCTTCCACTGTAAAAGTGGTTCTCCTGAAAACTATAAACGAACCATTTTTGTTCTACAATCAACATTGGCATAACAAGAAGCCAACAAATCCATACCCATAATAACATTGAAATCTATCATTTTTAGCTCAGTTAGATCAGCCATAGTATGGTGGTCGCAAATTACAACTATACAATTTCTATATACCCGACTAGCTATCACTGAGTCACCCATGGGTGTAGACACTTCAAAAGGTTTAATTGGCTCAGGTTCCACCCTAATACGATAGGCAATATTAGGAGTAATATATGATAATGTAGAACCTGGATCAATCAATGCATACATATCATGAACATATACCGATAATATACCTCTGACAACATCGGGAAAGACTCGAGATCCTGTCCCCAACTAGTGCATAAATACGGTGCTGAGGACCACTCGAACTGGGCGCTCCACCTCTACCTCTTCCAAGACCTGCTGGTGTCTGTGAGCTTTTCCCCGGAGGGCATACAGATGATGAAGAACCAGCTGCTGATCCTGTAGGCTGAATCGTACCTCTACTACCTTGGAATGGACACTCACGTATAATATGGCCTGACTGGCCGCAAGCATAACAAACATCCAAACCTAATCGGCATTGTCCCCAGTGTAGCATGCCGCACAGAGTACATCGTGGTAAGGGTGGTCTTATTTAGCCTGAATCACCCTTATACTGAGAACCCAAAGCTCTAAAACTCTGACCCAGTCCAGAGTGAATAGGTCTATAAAATCTCTGGCTTGCAAATCATGGAGGTGCACTAGTCGCTGAATGGCCTGAGTTCCTAGAGTATTGCTGCCTCTGCCCTCCTCTAAACTCATTAACTGGACCCGAGGATCTAGCCGTCTTACTACAACCCCTATCAGGCTCACGCTCACTCTTCCGCTGTTGCTGCCGTTCTTTCAAATTCTGGGCATAGGCCTGAATGCGAGAAATATCCATACCTTCCTGAAGTAAGGCTCTCAAACACTCATCCCTCAAATGCGGCCCCAAACCATTCACAAACTGGTGAACGCGATCTCCCATATGAGCTACCATGGTCGGGGCATACCTGGTGTCACGACCCAAGCCGATGCGTCATGACGAGTGCCCGACCTCTAATGACCAGACACCCATATACCTGCTTAACTATCACATAACAACAAAGGCTCAAATCGACTCATATCCAACCGTATATATATGCAAAAAAATACCGAAATAATGCAAGTCCGACTAGGTGCTACATATATTGTACACAAAAAGAACGAGAGCCGACAAGATACCCTCATGTACCAACTACATACAATCGTTCATAGACCCTCTAATAGAACAAAAGTCAGAGAAAGGATGGGATGCAAAGCCCCGTCATACCCATCTATATGTACATCTCAAAAAGGTATACCAAAATGAACTGCAACTCCGAACCAAGTGGAGTGCGCTAACTATGGCTTAATGGAAGTCCTATCGAGCCGGACCGTGTCGTCGTCTACCCGTACCGCAGCATGAACGCAAATTTCAAGTAACGGGAAGTCAGTACGGATAATGTACCGAGTATGTAAGGCATAAGAACAATATATATACATAAGAATCATAGATAAGATCTGAACTAATAAACTGAAATGACTAACTGCATGTACTTGTATGAACTAGTATTTGCTTGTATTTGCATAAATCTGTATAACTGACAATGCCACTGTGGGCGCATAATATGTATGCTCATGCCTATCAATGAAGGTCATAATATAACTGATAGTGCTGTGGAACGTACAGCCCGATTCATATATAATATACTAGTAGTGCCGAGGAACGTACGACCCAATCCATAACATAAGCTGAGGGCACATATCCTGAATGTAAACAAGAATTATCTAGCACGCTCAGACATAAGCTGAGGCCACATGTAGCACGCTCAGACATAGGCTGAGGCCACATATTGTGTGGCACACTCAGACATAAGCTGAGGCCACATATTCTAAACATAAGCAAGGATTATCTAGCACGCTCAGTCATGTCATGAAATCATCTAGAGCCCTTAGGCTTTGGAAATCTCTAGGATTGGAGTTATCATAAGAATCTTCAGAATTATAGACTTATGGAATTTCTAGGAGTAAAAATATTATGAATGTCATGTATGGAATCAAAACATAAGAATCATGCGTCTTCTAGTCACGGGTCAATGTGCATATGAATATGGATGCAATGCATAAATGAAATAAATACATAGAACTCTCGGAGTGACATTAGGTAGTACTATCTTCGATGAACATTCTTTGAGCTAACATCATCAATATAAGAAACCTCAAGACCCATGGACAGAAGGAACAATCATAAACTGAAGTACTCCAAGTGCTTTTGAGAGTAGAGTAATATGGAAGCTCATTTACTTGCTTGTTCGTTCATTTTATATGATCATGCCAAAAATGAAGGAAAGGTTAGCCTTAGCATACCTTGGAATCTACCTAATGTCCGATGCGTACGTCCCGAGCTTTTAACACTACAACCAAGATAACACGAATTACTATTAGGCCATATGCATCCCTTACTACCCATTTCAAGTACGTATTGGATAGGCCGGTTCAGAAGTTGAGGTCCAAGAAGATTGCTTCTGTGAAAGTGCAATAGAAGCACCGTCCTATGGGAGAGGCTACTTGGGAGACTGAGTCTGATATGCATAGCCGATATCCCCAGTTGTTCACTGATTCAGCTATTTTCCTACTTTCCTTTTTTTCTTTGCTCGAGGAGGAGCAACGGTTCAATTGGTATCTGATGTAACAACCCGTTTGGTCGTTATAGTTCTTTTGGCACTTTCTCCTGTTCCTTAGCATCGATTGGCTCACTATTGACTCGAGGGGACCATTGACATACTTCTCGAAGTGTCGAGACTGCATTCGGGCAACTTTGGGAAAAATATAGACTTGAAGAGAAAAAGGGTTGACTCGGGGTTGACTTTTGGGTAAACGGATCTTTTTAAAAATTATGTCGATTTTGAGAGGTCTAGATGATCGTTTAGAACTTGTGTGTGCAGTTGGTTCAGTTCCCAATGCATTAGGATACATTTCGAGACGTTGGAATGGGAAATGGGAATTAAGGCATCGGTGGTTAACTCGGTCAACAAGACCTCCGTTGGAAATTTTATGGCCACAGGTGCATTCGTAGCGCATTTTTATGTGGGGCTAGGTATCTGGTATGAGAGCAGATGGTCTCAGGAGTTAGTCAAAAAATTGGATCGAAGGAAAATATTGGGCTAATTTCTGGTGTCTAATGCCCGCTTTGGCAGCACCAGCACAGCAACGGCGGCACCACTGAGGTGGTGGATCTATCACTGAAACGGTATGAGCCATTTAGTCTTGACCGCTAAAGCGGTCGGTTGTACCGCAGGGCGGCCGCGCACCGCCGTAGCGGGTGACAGTGCTTAATCCATTTAATGAGTCTTAGACTCTCATTATTTCATATCTTGATATTGGAGCTTGGGAAAGCTGTTCTTGGAGATAAATTGAAGGAATTCTTGGAGGTTAATCTTTGTCTAATCCTTTACTCCTCTTTAATCACAACCATCTTAGATTTTCCCCTTCCCTTTTCCATCCCTTAGAAATGGAATTTGAAGGAGAGTTTTGGGAGACTTTTCCCTAAGATTATACTTGACAAATTGATGATGTTAATGTGAAAATGTGGTGAATCTAAGCTTAGTAAGCCCATATCTTCCACTTTTAACGTTGAATTTCGAATTTGGAGAATTAAGGTTCAAACCCAATTTGGGTGTTTTTACTTGAAATCAGATTTAGACAAGTTCTTGATCTAATTCAACAATTAATGGTTGGGATATGATTCCCTAGTACTTAATTTGATATTTTGCCTGCAGATTTTTCATTTCGCCCTTGTGGGCCAGTTTCCCCAATTTCTAAGGTTAAAATGGAGCTACTTGATATCATATCAATATTAGTATCATTCTCCATGATTTCTAATTTAGAGTTTGATTATGCTTAAAATATTTTGGTTCTGAGCTTCAGAGAAAAGGCAAGGCGATAGAGTGACTTATTGGTGTTGCGGTTCGGCAGTCCAGGTAGGTTATGGTTTACCTCTAGTGAGACTATGCATAGCGAATCACATATTTTGAATATAATGTCGGAGATAGAATGCGAACCTTCGGGTATAAAGTTGGGTTGGATATTTCCTTGGGTTGGGCCCTGTTGTGTGTTGGGACTAGCCATCCCGTTAGATGTGTGTATTGTCCCATTTGATGGTTTGTCGCCACGAGTAGTGGTAGATATCAGAATCTGCATTACTGTCATGACTGAGATATGATTGGTATACCGTTGTTGGTATTTGCATATGATACCATGTTGACATACCTATTGTTGGTACTAGTGATATCAATATATTGTTGGCATACCACTGTTGGTATTGCGATATGACACATTGTTGGCATACCCTTTCGTGGTACTTGTGATATTGAACTTGATTGTTGATACTTGATGTACGCATTGCTGGCATTCTCACACATTCATGATACATGGCCGATACCCGGTGATGATCCGGTATCGTTGATGAGCAAAACTGATATTTGATAGACTCCTCATTTGAGTGATTGTAAAAGGCCGATGTCTGAAGATCCATTCTGGTATCATTGATTGTATAAAACTGATGTCTGATAAACTCTTTTACTTGAGTGATTGTGAGAAGGCCGATGTCCGAGGTTCAATTTCGAAATTGTTGATATGTGCATTACATACATTCCCTCATATTCATGATGCATGGCCGATAGCCGGTAATTATCCGGTATCATTGATTGAGTGACTCTTTTACTTGAGTGATTGTGAGAAGGCTGATGACCGATGATCTATTCCGGCATCATTGTTGCATGGCCGATTCCGATGTTATTCCGGAATCGTTGTTAGTGCATGGGCTCCGTAGGTCCCCCAGAGTGGTGCCGATGAGACTCCCCCTGTGAGCAATTAGGCAGGATCCCGTCTGTGTGTTAGGCAAATATCCGAGACGGGTGGCACTTAGACTTCGCGAGTCACACTGGGTTGTGCTGCCGAGACGTCGATATTTCCGTCCGGAGTACATGTGTACACCTCATTTGCATGGCATTACATCCCATCCATTCTATTATTGCATTGCACTGCATTGCATTACATTGGCTTGATTGCGATTCATGGTGATTGATTGACTAATGATGGAATTGGATATATACATATTCCAGACTTATGTACTTGGGTTTAGAGGCTTTACGTAAGTGATGACGAATACTTGGTTGTGATCTCATTATCTTATACTTGTTGGATCCCTTGCTATCTACTTATTTTCTGAATTGTGTTATCTATGCTTGATCGGCCGATGATGCCTACCAGTACTGTTGTTTGTACATATATACATACGATGGGAAACTGTGAGACCATACTACCCATACATACGTATCTACGAGCCTCTACTAGAGTACTAGACATATGGACGGGACAGGACCCCGCCGTGCCCAAAATACATATACACAAAACAATAAGCAATGGCACCTCCGAAATAATGGAGTGCTCTCAAGGTCTGCTGGTAGCTACTATGAATCCGGGTTGCCTCCCTGTCTACCTGTGGGCATGAACACAGCGTCCAAAGAAAACGGACGTCAGTACGAACATTGTACTGAGTATGTAAGGCATCAACAATAGTAATACATGATAGGAGCATAAGGGATAGCATAAGATAAAAGAACTGTTCATTTCTCATAATACCTATTTAAACATTCGCCATAAGTACTTACCCCTTTATTCCTCTAAAGATACACTTGTTACATCCACATGCTTACATATGCAATAATTTACAATGCAAAGACAGCCACGTACCCGGCCATATAGGCTCGGTATCATCCGTACGCGGCCCTCCCGGGACTCGATGATATCCGTACTCGGCCCTCCCGGGATCAATGCATACTTACATACATATACATAAAAATACATAAATGAAATCTACGTCTATCATTAAAGCATACATTAGAACATTAACGACAACCATAGCGAAGTCGGGGTGACATGAGGTCTACGACCCTCGATTATATTATGGAGTACATAATCATCATATCTCACCTTCAAGGGACTAACGTTTTAAGGTGAGGGTACACAAGAAAAAGCATCAATGGAACATACTTAGAATCATTAACTTCATGGGCATCATATCTCACTTTAGGATTCTTTAGACTTAACTCGTCATCATCGATTATCCTACTCGTGTCTTACCTCTTTTCTTCATCTCATACATATGTAGCTCCTTATAGTCATAGACTCATCGTCATCACTATCGTGCTCATAATATATCTCTTATCTTTATCTCATATGACTATTCATAAACATAGACTCTTGTTTCTTCGGAATGTAAGAGATTCATAGAGAAGGAGGGAAAATCGTGCCGTAAAATTCATGCCTAAAAAGGAAGGGACTAACACCATAAGGTGGGTTTAGCGACAATGAATAATATCAAGAAATTGTATGAAGGTCATTAGCTTTGTGGAAACATCATATCATGAGCTTTAGGGTCTCTAGACTTGGGCTCATCATCATATTCATAACATGCCTCTTAACTTTATCTCATGAGAGCTCTCTATAACGTAGACTCATCATCTCTGATACACACATATAGGTAGAGAAGTCATAGAAAGATAGGAAGATTCATACCATAGAGTTATGTCTTAGAAAGAAAGGACTAGCCTTACATACCTCTTTCGTTTAACAATTCTATCGCTTGATTTCTCTTCTTCAATGCTCACGTTTCTACCTTCAAGAGAATTCGCATCATCATTCGCTAATCGATTATAAGAATGTGCTTACTAAAGCTAGAGAAAATTGGGCAACATTTCCTTTGTTTATACAACTTTCTCCATATTCCATATCAACTCCCAAACATCCATAATAATATCCGCAATATCATAATTAAGTATTCATATTCGATTTAGCCTACAAAATTCATCCTTGTGTTCAACTTATGCTAGCAACTTCATACCCATTTTAGCACATTTTCATATAATGCGTCTTCATCACCATTATTACTTTCCATAGCAATATTATACCCATATTATACAAAGAATCATAACTCAAGTTAGCTTTCTACTCAAAAACCTCATGAAAACTACATTTAGAACTCATCTTCCACTTTTTCCTTCCACCTAAATTGTTCAACAAATAAACATTCTTGATAGTATGTAATAAGTATGGAAACTAACCTTTTTTCTCATAAGAATGAGATTTGAAGCAAGCTTATCAACTTATATGAAAACCCTAGCTTCAATATCCAAAGAATTCTTGGAGTTTATTAAGCTTAGCAAGACTTCTAGCACATGGGTATCTTGATTCTTGCCTCTTGATATTTAATCTCTCTTGATTTGGCTTGGATTAGTTTATGGAGTGGAAGAGAGGGTTTTTGGAGAGCCTTTGGATCTGATTTGGTAAAATAATATGTCCAAATGAAGTGTAACGAAATATATAAAGCGGAACTTAAACTCCCGTCGGGTAATTCTGAGCCCATTTTGACGGGCCGTATAAATTCCTACGGACCGTCAAAATGGTCCGTAGAACTGCCCGCAAAATATGGTTCATCGTGACCATTTGACGTCGGGTCCGTGGCAATTGACGACGCAGAATTTTCGCGGGCGTCAAAATTCCTGTCGCGGGTCGTCAAATGGTCCGCAGAAATTTTCTGCTCAAACAGTCTGTCGTAGAATAGCCATAACGTTTTACTCAGACGTCACATTGACGAGCGTTTTGTTGCGTTGGAAACTAGACTCGATGACTTCAATTTGGACATAAGAAACACACGAAAACTCCTCATATTCTAGGAGATATGCCCCCACGAATTTGGACCAAAATTTTGTCCGAAAATTTTGCCAAGTTTTACCAAAGTTCCCACAAACTCAATTCCTTTATTTGTTTGTTCTTAAATCCTTCCATAGCTCATTTCATGGGCTTAAACCCCCATAAACATAATATGGGAACATGTAATCTCATATATCCTAGTAACTCCCCGTTTCCATGATTAGGACAACTAACGCCTAACGAATCTCAACGGACGAAACTACAAGGTGTAACATTCTCCCCCTCTTAGAAACATTCGTCCTCGAATGATAGACTATTGAGATTCTACAAAAATTTTGCCAGAGTTTCCCCTATAATATGGCACTACCATCCTGCACTGCAACCCAAAATACATCGCCTCACAGGGCTATAACAACACGACAATAACCATGGCCACACACGTCTAAGTAAACATCAAGAAAAGCATTACATACCTGAGGTTAATGGCGTCTCTGCCTGAATCTCTCCTGAAGCTGAAAATAAATGCGGGTACCTGGACTTCATGTCCTCTTCGGCTTCCCATGTCATTTCCTCTCTATTATTATTCTTTCATAAAACTTTAACTGAAGCAACCTCTTTGTTTCTGAGCTTTCGTACTTGCCTATCTAAAATGGCAATGGGGACTTCTTCATAAGACCATTTTTTTGTAACTTGGACATCATCTATTGGCACAACTCTAGAAGGATCTCCAATACACTTACGGAGCATCGATACATAGAAAACTGGGTGAACTGACTCCAAATTAGGAGGTAGATCTAATTCATAAACCACTTTGCCTACTTTACGCACAATCCCATAAGGCTTAATGTATCGGGGATTGAGCTTCCCATCCCTCCCTTTTTATTTATTTGCCAAATCTCATAACGCTCTTCGTTGGCGACACTTCTAAGAATACCCAATCTTTCATTTGAAGTTCTAAGTCTCATCGATCTTTTTTCTTGCTCAATAATGATATTAAGTCTTACATGGGTTGCAAATCTATCCCACTTGGTTTCATTGGCGATGTATAAATACTTGCAAGTTACATAATCGTTCTTGAGTGATTCGTGTGCATACACATCTATACTTATACATGTATCCATATTCGTATACATATTCGTGTCCATATTCATACCCATAGCATACCCGACCTTGAAGGTTCGGTGGTTTTCGCGAATGATTTCTAATACAGTCTCAGATGCCTGCTCAATTCGTGTTCGTTTATTTACTAGTTATTAGACTTATTTCGGAGTAACTCTCACTCTTGTTTTAGAGTCTATATCTGTCATATCTTAGGGTCTATCGTTTCAATCTCTATGCTTGTGTTCTCTTTACTCGCTGCCCCCCCCCCCCTTTAAGGGTTTTGGCTGCACCATTTCCAAATCCGTTGCCTCACCTTCAAATCTCGAATTCATATATCCCTTACTATACTACATCTTACTCATGCCTTTTCCCATGATTTATCGCTACGATAATTCATGTGTGAAGTTTTAACATACTCATCCTACAGTTTTGTAATCAAGTAATACAACCAACACAAAGAATCCGAACAAAGATGTATTTTACTTAGCTCATCTGGTAGTTATGAGTCAATGTCTAGGTTCCCTCCAATTAACAACTTTTGTTTCATGGGAATGCTCACAATAGTAGTATGTCTAGCTATCTGTACCATCCATGTAATGTCACGTATCCTATTCTTCGATACCCAGAGTTCACTTATAGCATCATCTTTCCACTTTCTTCCCATCTCAAGTTATTTCTCTCTTTCCTACAATCGACTTATAGCAACCGTAAATGCATTTTCCCTTAAACCCGCCATTTTTTGTTTTCAAGGATCTAAGTCTCATGTGCCACTAATACCCCTTATTGCCTCATACTCTTTTACTCTTGTGTTTCACTCAACATTGATTCCGAAACCAATCATAATCATGTCGTTTTTGCTGTTGCTAATAGCCTTACTTTATTGCTTTATCAACGTATGGTAAACTCGTAATTCATGGCCACATTTTTCTCTCCAACTTATTCTTTTATACACTTCACTCATTCTGTCTTAGTGTAGGATATTCGTAGGAGATGCGTCTTCCTTTTCTCATAGTACGACTATTTCTTAAGCACGCGTACTTCGTATATCTCCTCTTCCTTCTATACCCATACTTATTCCTTTTCATTCTTTCCTCCTCAATTTATCTTATTACCCCCTTTTTTATAGTCAATCCTTTATTCCTCGCACAAGGAATCCTATTCTTAACTCAATACCGCTTTGTCCATTAGAATATATTGCCCTTATACACTCCGTTCTCAATCACTCATTGTTGGCCTTCTCTTCTTTTCACAATAATTCTGTCTACGGTTCCCACAATTTCTTTTAAATTCCTGGGAAAATTTCGGCGGGGTTTTGTCACGACCCAGCCCCGTGGGCCGTGACTGGTGCCCTACTTAGGCACCCAAACGAACTCGCGAACCAAATCGATAGTACCACAAATCGTACGTAACATATTACTCGTACCGATAATCAAAAGCGTCATATCATACAAACGCGATCCTAAGCGGTCACCCGTGTCAAACATCACATCGTAATCAAATTGGCGGAATGTACATCGCCCAGACACACTCATACAAACATGTGGGCCATATCGGCCAGAGTAGCCTACGGGCGCTTAAGGACGCAAATCAAAATCATATACAGACAAACCGAGTCACATACAAACAGACCGGACCTACGACCCACAAATATGACTACCAGGCCTCTACAAACAAACAAAACATATGAACATATGACGGGACGGAGTGGCCCCGCCGTACCCGAACAAGCAAATGTACCGAATACACAAAAAAAGGTATATACTCAAAAGTATAGGCTCCGGATCAAGGGAGCACTCCGCATGTTGGGAATCGAGAGGTCCTAACCGAATGATGGCGTACGACGCGATGCGTGCGTACGCGCGGGCATGTAGCGCGACCCCCGAGGAACGGGGGGGTCGACGAAAGAAGTACTGAGTATGTAAAGCAGGAGGTACAATAACTCGAATCATACTGGACTCGGGAGATACAGAAACAAATACAGACGTAACCGATCAAACCTGTGCGAAATGCAAATGTACAGAATGCAAATAAAAATCATGCATAAAGCTCAGAATACGTGGTCACCCCCGATGCTGGTGCCACGACACATCATGCTCCAGAAACTTTCAAATCTCCGTACGTCTCCGAGCACATCATAACATCACACACATCATATCATCAGAATATATCAGAAGCCATATCACATCATAACACCATGGACGGTAACCGTCCCTATGGAAAGGTCTCGGAAACCGTAACACATCATACTGCCGAATATGTCATAATACGCACGATCACAAAACCGGCCCGGGCACCGGCGAACGAAACCATAATAATTGGCACGAGCGGAGTAGTGCAGAAACCATATGAATATCAAAAGTATGTTCCCAGACTTGACACATAATTTCATATACATATACAATAGCCTCAGAAGGCTTAAAACGAATATCGAGTAAATCAGAATTAGTAAACAAGAGTTACGGACTTTTAAATTATCAATTTTTCTCAAAACACATCGTAGGTCATTCTTCGGGAAAATTTATTATCATTTATAGCAACCAGCGTTCAAATAACCTTATCGAATATTTCAAACGGACCTTAGCATCATAGGCAAATATTTCTTTTTCATATCGGACAGGAAAGAGTCAAACAAACCAAATAAGGGGAGCCTCGGGACTTGCGGGCCCACCTCGAGTCAAGTCGAGGCGACGGGCATAAATTACCAACGTTAGGCTCCCTAAAGACATCTATGAAAGTTTCGAAGCAATTCGGATACATTAGCGAAAGTTATGAAGGTTTGAGCATTCTTTCAACAAAAAATATAAAGAATAGAATTCAATTGCGGCATTTCGAATGAATAGTACTCCAGATCGAACTCGGATTTCCAAGGGCAGAATTATCCCCGAGGTTCCGATCTTAACCTCGTATGACTAGGACATGCCAAAGAAGGAAAGGTAGGCTTTACATACCTTAGTCGTGCCTTACGCTCGTCCAACCTTAGTTCCCGTTTCGTCCAAAAACTACAAATGGTCACATTAACCAATTACTATTCATGAAACTTGAAATTTCAATTCTAGCCAACACTTGTCTATAAAAATTTGGGCAGCATCTCCCCTATATATATATCACCCCGAGATTCAACTCGGCTCAAAACAATCAACAACAACCCAACAACAACATCAATAACAACAACAAGTACCACAAAACACATAATATGGCACACTAGCCCTCTTTCCGACATAACATCACATCTTTCATTCCGACCTTACATTTCCAAACCAATCTTACCATTTTCATATTCATCACTTATCAAGGCCATTACAGAATGATTCGGAGGCATGTCATATCGTTTTCACCAAATATACCTAAAGTATACACAATATACAAGTCTCCTACCAAAGACGTAATTCACCCACAACTCCCAAACTTTTAGCAAACATGTTCATGACATATTCATATCTTCCAACTTCATCAATGAAAATCCTAATTTGCCTCTTACTACTTTCATTTCCATATTTACATAAGTACAATAAACTTGCATAATTTCTTATAACAACATAGCAACCATTTTTCCATGACAACAAGAACTATTATCCTTTCATTTACTTCATCATAACACACTTAACATACTAACAAACTTAATTCACTTCCATTTCACTCCTTACATCCCACGGCCACATACTATTTTTTCCAACTTTCACTAGTTCATTCAACTTTCACTTCCAACACAATTTCTACCATAACAACAACTAGATTAACGCGTGAATTCAAGTCATCATATACTTGCAACACATACATATACACGGCCAACATGCATATACTTCTAACACACCAAAATTTTCATGCTTTTCATTCCTTTCCACACACTACGTCATACATATACCTTCCATATCATAACAAAAGCATAAAATTCTTACCTTTCTTTCAAGTCCCTCACTTGCCACTAGAGTTGTCCTCTTGCCAAGATAATTATATCAAGTTGTAGAGAATCTTGCACTTAGTAGTATTACACAACAAATTCCAATTTTTTTTTCATGATTGAAGGGCTATAATTTTTTTCCTTTTTCTTTCTTTTCTTTCTTTCTCTCTTACCCGAATTGCTCTTCTTTTTTTTTCTCCCAATTTCTTTTATTTTCTTGAACCTTCCATAAGATAAGATAGCTTATTTATATCATGGTCCCTTAATTATCACATGGGAAATAATTTTTCTCCATGGATTTGGGCCATTGAGCATGGCCGGTTGGGCCCCTTCCAATTGGGCCTCATTCTCCTATTATTTTGTGAGCCAAATTGTTGACTAAATATTGTAATTCATGAAGCAGGTTTCCAAAATTCCAATTTTGCCCTTGGCCTCCTTTCGTAATTTCACACCAATATTTTTCATAAGTACCAACATACACACCTCCTAAAATCAAAGCATGGTCTTATCCTTACAATTCACAATTATGTCCAAATTTCCCGAATGTGCAAAAACACGGGATATAACAGGTTTCTCTTGTAAACATAACAATCCCAAACCTTCACAAAGCCCAATAAAAAAAAACACGTCCCATGCCTTAATATGACATGTATCGGGACACACATAATACGCAACTCAGCAACATAAGATCACTTACCAATAAAGGATATAAATAATAGAGCTTGTCTCATAAGTTGTGCCTGCACACTCGGTCTAGAATTCCAATATATATATACATACACATATTATTATTATATCTATATATATATTTTTTTCACACACTGTCAATCAGCTTACTTGTAAATCACGATTCCGGCTATCACTAGGTCGTTAACAAATATAGTCATCTCAATTTGTTGGGTTGGCTCAGATTTTTCACCTCAACACAATCATCAAATCGGGAGTAATATATGACAGCGTAGGACCTGAATCAATCGGCGCATGCATGTCATAAGAGATTACTGAAAATATACCTGGAACAATATAAGGGGGATACTCAAGATCATGTTGCCCCGCTAATGCATAAGTATGGCGTTGGATCCACTCAGACTGGTCATTTCTCTTTGATCTCTGTCACTACCTGCTACTATATACATGCGGCCTCCGCCTAGGAGGGCGTACTGATGATGAAGAACTAGCTACCACTCCCGTAGACCGAACCTTATCTTTACCACGTAGCGATGGACAATCGCGCCTAAAATGGCCTGGCCGAGCACATGCATAACAAACATCTAAACCCAAGCGGCACGGTCCAGAATGTAACTTCCTGCATTGACTACATCATGGCACAGGTGACCTCATCTGGCTCGAATCACCCATATTCCGAGAATTAGGAACACTGAGACTTTGGGGCGGCCTAGAATTAGTAAATCCATCAAACACGGGTCCAAGAAACTGCGGAGGAGCGCTAGTTGTTGAACGAACCGAGGGCCTAGAGAATTATTGTCTCGGAGCGCCCCTAAACTCATGATCGAAGCCTGAAGAATTAACTCTCTTTCTCCGACCCCTGTTACCATGGCCCACATCCTGCCGCTGAGCTTGGGCGGCTACTAACTGAGTTAATAAAAGAATGGCTTGTCTCATCTCTTGGCCCGAGGCATACGGGGAAGGACTGGGGGTGCGGGAGCTAAAATTGAGGCTCCCCTCTGATCCTCTAAAGTGGGCGAGGTACGGAAAAATCGAGATAGGGCCTTATTTTGGGGTTCACTCTCCTCCATATCCGTAGATGGCCCCCGTTCCAGCCCTTCTGCAATCACTGCCTTTCCCTTCTGGGCTGCAGTAGCTTTTCCTTTCATCAACTTTGCTAAAATCATAAATGCACCATTAGGGAGGGGAAACTCTTATAACATGGCCCTATAGCACGATCTGGTAAGAAGAAGAATGGTCATTTTTCCTAAATGCCCTGTAGCCTCCTGTTTATTAGTGTGGCATGCAGCACACCATAAACAAGACTCTACTAGACATGGCTCGTAGACACTTCCTAGGACTGAACTGCTCTGATACCACTTTTGTCACGACCCGACTAGGGCCATGACGGGTACCCGGGGCTAACCACCGAGCACCACTCATTCTATTACTTATCCTGCCTTCATTCATATTTCTTATCATTCATAATCATAGAAAGAAACTATTTTTTTAGTTAAAACATATTCACTTTATATACATAAGCCCTTCGGCTATCAAAATAATACATATATACATACGATGGGAAACTGTGAGACCATACTACCCATACATACGTATCTACGAGCCTCTACTAGAGTACTAGACATATGGACGGGACAGGACCCCGCCATGCCCAAAATACATATACACAAAACAATAAGCAATGGCACCTCCGGAATAATGGAGTGCTCTCAAGGTCTGCTGGTAGCTCCTATGAATCCGGGTTGCCTCCCTGTCTACCTGTGGGCATGAACACAGCGTCCAAAGAAAACGGACGTCAGTACGAACATTGTACTGAGTATGTAAGGCATCAACAATAGTAATACATGATAGGAGCATAAGGGATAGCATAAGATAAAAGAACTGTTCATTTCTCATAATACCTTTTTAAACATTCGCCATACGTACTTACCCCTTTATTCCTCTAAAGATACACTTGTTACATCTACATGCTTACATATGCAATAATTTAGAATGCAGTACAGCCCCGTACCCGGCCATATAGGCTCGGTATCATCCGTACTCGGCCCTCTCGGGACTCGATGATGTCCGTACTCGGCCCTTCTGGGCTCGATGATATTCGTACTCGGCCCTCCCGGGCTCGATCATATCCGTACTCGTCCCTCTCGGGCTCGATGATATTCGCACTCGGCCCTCTCGGGCTCGATACATACTTACTTACATATACATAAAAATACATAAATGAAATCTACGTCTATCATTAAAGCATAAATTAGAACATTAACGACAACCATGGCGAAGTCGGGGTGACATGAGGTCGTAGCCCCCGATTACATTATGGAGTACATAATCATCATATCTCACCTTCAAGGGACTAACATTTTAAGGTGAGTGTACATAAGAAAAAGCATCAATGGAACCATACTTAGAATCATTAACTTCATGGGCATCATATCTCACTTTAGGATTCTTTAGACTTAACTCATCATTATCGATTATCATACTCGTGTCTTACCTCTTTTCTTCATCTCATACATATGTAGCTCCTTATAGTCATAGACTCATCGTCATCACTATCGTGCTCATAATATTTTTCTTATCTTTATCTCATATGACTATTCATGAACATAGACTCTTATTTCTTTGGAATGTAGGAGATTCATGGAGAAGGAGGGAAAATCGTGCCGTAAAATTCATGCCTAAAAAGAAAGGGACTAACATCATAAGGTGGGTTTAGCGACAATGAATAATATCAAGAAATTGTATGAAGGTCATTAACTTTGTGGAAACATCATATCATGAGCTTTAGGGTCTCTAGACTTGGGCTTATCATCATATTCATAACATGCCTCTTAACTTTATCTCATGAGAGCTCTTTATAACGTAGACTCATCATCTCCAATACATACATATAGGTAGAGAAGTCATAAAAAGATAGGAAGATTCATACCATAGATTCATGCCTTAGAAAGAAAGGACTAGCCTTACATACGTCTTTCGTTTAACAATTCTATCGCTTGATTGCTCGTCGTCAACGCTCACGTTTCTACCTTCAAGAGAATTCGCATCATCATTAGCTAATCGATTATAAGAACGTGCTTACTAAAGTTAGAGAAAATTGGGAAGCATTTCCTTTGTTTATACAACTTTCTCCATATTCCATATCAACTCCTAAACATCCATAATAATATCCACAATATCATAATCAAGTATTCACATTCTATTTAGCCTTCAAAATTCATCCTTGTGTTCAACTTATGCTAGCAACTTCATACCCATTTTAGCACATTTTCATATAATGCTTCTTCATCACCATTATTACTTTCCATAGCAATATTATACCCATATTATACTAAGAATCATAGCTCAAGTTAGCTTTCTACTCAAAAACCTCATAAAAACTACATTTAGAACTCATCTTCCACTTTTTCCTTCCACCTAAATTGTTTAAGAAATAAACATTCTTAATAGTATGTAATAAGTATGAAAACTAACCTTTTTTCTCATAAGAATGAGCTTTGAAGCAAGCTCATCAACTTATATGAAAACCCTAGCTTCAATATCCAAAGAATTCTTGGAGTTTATTAACCCTAGCAAGACTTCTAGCACATGGGTATCTTGATTCTTGCCTCTTGATAGTTAATCTCTCTTGTATTTGGCTTGGATTAGTTTATGGAGTGGAAGAGAGGGTTTTTGAAGAGCCTTTGGATCTGATTTGGTAAAATAATAGGTCCAAATGAAATGAAACGAAATATATAAAGCGGAACTTAAACTCCCATCGGGCACTTCTGCGCCCATTTTGACGGGCCGTATAAATTCCTACGGACCGTCAAAATGGTCCGTAGAACTGCCCAGTCAAATATGGGTCACTGTGACCATTTGACGCTGCGCTGTACCAATTTGAAGGACCGCGGAATTTTCTGCGGGGCGTCAAAATTCCTATGGGCCGTCAAATGGTCCGCAGAAATTTTCTGCTCAGACAGTCTGTCGTAGAATAGCCATAACGTTTTACTCAGACGTCACATTGACGAGCGGTTTGTTGCGTTGGAAACTAGACTCGATGAAATTCAATTTGGACCAAAGAAAAACACGAAAACTCCTCATATTCTAGGAGATATTCCCCCACAAATTTGGACCAAAATTTTGTCTGAAAATTTTGCCAAGTTTTACCAAAGTTCCCACAAACTCAATTCCTTTGTTTGTTTTTCTTAAATCCTTCCATAGCTCATTTCATGGGCTTTAACGCCCATAAACATAATATGGGAACATGTAATCTCGTATATCCTAGTAACTCCTGTTTCCACGATTAGGACAACTAACGCCTAACGAATCTCAACGGACGAAACTACAAGGTGTAACAATTATTCAGACCTTTAGTATTCGGATTTAGATTCTCTTGTATGACCAGACTAGATGCTGGGGTGGATTTCATTTATTTTCGCACTTGTTAACATTATATTATATTGTGAGACTTACGTTATTTTACTTTCTTCTGCTATTTTCTATTATTGTGAATGTTTAGTTAAGGGTTCGCCTACCGAGGTGGGAAAGGTGGGTGCCCGCATGACCTAGGCTGAAATGGGTCGTGACATTAAGGTTGTTCAAACTTTTTTCTCTTTGTGAGGGTTGGGGTTCTATTTATAGAACCCCAAAGTTCATTCAACAACCTAAAATACCAATGTGGTACAAAGTAGTTTTTCAGATGCAAAGCCTTTATCTATGAAATTAACGACTGAGATCAAGACGTAATACACATACACGATCGGATTTGACCTATTGCAGGTCGATCTGAGCCATTACTTCATCAACCAATGAGAATCGAGTTCGTACAGTCACAATACAATAACAAAAAATGCAGAAAATCACGTTTTGATTTAAAAAATAAAAAGTAAAAGTATAAGAAAGGAGGGTTACTACTGTGTTTGGATGAGATAGAGTAAAAATAGAGCTGAAGCATTAATTGTTGCATGCATATGGTTGTACAAAGACTACAAAAGGTCTGAGGCCTCTGCACTATTGCCACTTTTGGCGATCATAGAAGGAGTGAAGAGGCGGCGGCTTTAGGGTTTGCATGGAAAGGGAAAGGGAGAGATGGGGGGTAGGGGTTGTTTGGTATGAAGTAAAATGTAAAAGTGGGGGTATTACCCCCTTTAACTGATATACGTTTGGGCCGGGTCACGGTCTCTTTGGACTGGGCTCGATCCATGTTTAAAAGAGAATTGGGAAGGCCCCCTTTATATACATATATAGTGTATATACGTATGTATATCTAGTGGTATGCATATAAAGGGTAAAATGGGTCATTTAATGAATGGGTAAAACTACAATATCGATTATTGATCATAATATTTCAATTATAATCAAATTAGGACATAATTAACCTATTAAATAATTTAAAATGCGGTCAATTATGTAAATGGGCTTAATTTTGCAAATATGGCCTTAATTGATATTAATCTAATTGATTATTTCAATTATGTCCATATTTGGCCTAATTAGCCAAATTAAAATTAAATTACACTAATGACCTTAATTAATTTGAGCCAATGAATTTGGTTATTTCAATCAAGGCTATTAAGAGGCTAATTTTACAAAAATGACCCCAATTTCCTTAAACCATAAATTGGTTAATTTAATTGTATCCCTAACAAAAATAATTAAACAATTAAAAGTCAATTTGCAATAATGACCATGATTGACTAATCAACTAATTATCATGATTAAATACTAGAAATAATTATGATTAATTCTACCAAATTGTGCCAATGTATATTAATTATACAGAATTAGGATTGAAAGGTAAAATGGTCAATTCTTTTAATTAATCAAATTCCTTGGATTAAAGGGAGTAAAATATTTGCCAATGTGGTTTTTGACAATTTAATCCATCAAATAATTATTTAAATTTCTTTTTCCTTCTTTTGTTTGGTTAAATTTAGCAAATAGCTCATAATTGTCGCAAAATGTACCCATTAATTCCTAAATGATTTATAATATTATAGAAATTATTTTTCCCAATAAGAATGGTGAAATATTTACCTAAATAATTTTATAAAATTATTCTAACCTCTAAAAATGCATGATTTACTTTGTTTAGCATCCAAGGACTCTGAATTAAAATAAATTATGGGAGGTCAAAAATTAGGTGTCAACAAGTAACACTG
This sequence comes from Lycium ferocissimum, assembly GCF_029784015.1. NCBI lineage: Eukaryota > Viridiplantae > Streptophyta > Magnoliopsida > Solanales > Solanaceae > Lycium > Lycium ferocissimum. The sequence continues at coordinate 119,335 of NW_026714518.1, read as the reverse complement.
GGCCCCACCACGTCCAGACTGAGATCCACCTCTTGAACTCTAGGACCCATCTCTACCAACCTGGGACCCACCGCGGCCTGACTGAGCACCGCCCCTCTAAGAAGCACCACCTCGACTACCTGACGATGCCGGAGTCCTCTGGGACTGATGATCCTACCTGGATCGAGGATACCTCCTAGCAATGTGACCAAACTCTCCACATACAAAGCAGCCCCTAGAAGGCGGAGACTAATAGACTAAAGCTGAGGACCCGGCTGGAACAACCTTGTCTACTAGTCGAGAAAACGAGCTCTCAGGAGCTCTCTGCCTGGGTGGCTCACTGGAGAAAGCCTACAAAGCTGAATGTATAGGGCGGCTGGAATATGGCTGATGCAGCCTAGAATACTGACTGGCGCCCCTCGAGCTAGAACCACCATAGCTGCTAATCTGTCGCTGCCTCTTCTCACTACCCTCTCCAAATGCTCGGGCCTTGGCGGCCTCAACTAAAGAAGCATCCTCAATGATGGACTAGAAGGAAGGCCCCATATCCTCCATCTGAAGGCAAGGAATTTGAAGAGAACCAACGAGCCCCCCAATAAGCGCCGAATCCTGTCAAGCTCAGTAGGAATCAAAGGAGCTGAATAACAGGCTAAATACAGATAGCGAGTCACATAGGCCTCCACAGACAACCTCCTCTACTGCAGATGTAGAAACTCCTCCCTACTCGCCTCTCTCAAAGCTCGGGGCACATAATTCTCAAGGAAGGCCCGGTAGAACTGTGTCCAAGTCAGGGGAGGAAAACCCTCAGGTCTTCAAGCAACAAAATACCTCCACCAAGTCTCTGCGTCTCCGCAAAACTGAAAGGACACACAGTCAACTCCATGGGACTCTACGATCCCCATCCCATGAAATAACTCATGCATATCCAAGATGAACTCATAAGCATCCTCTCCAGACTTCGGCGGCTCCAACATCCTAAACCTCTTAACAAGATCCTGATCAGTGATGGTCATAACAGGACCTGCCACGGGTCTAAAATCATATCCCGGGGTCGGTACTCGAATAGGTCCCTCCCAAGGGGTCTGCACCCCAACTCTTGCCTACGAACCTCCGCCCGGAGTAGTAATACCGGAGGCCCTCGCATTTTTGCGCATTCGGATAATTCGAGACAATCGCGGGAGGACGAGACAATCGCAAGGCCACATTTTCAATTTGATAAGTATGTGAATGGCTTATGAAGAATTAGAAGCGGAATTATTGAGAAAGGTCAAGGGCATAAAAGGGAAATTCGCAATATGACTCGTGGAAATTTGGAGGAAGACGAAGGACAAATTTGGAAAGTTGGAAAATAATTTGTATGAAATGCATGACACACAAAAAGAAAAAAATGGGCTTGGTCATTGGGCCATATTTGGCCATCCACTTCTTGGTGGACTTAAGCCCACTTGGAATTTTAAGGAGTCAAATTAAAAAGATGACCAAGTCATCTTTTCATTCAACTCTCTAGAAAAATCAAGAAAAAGGAGGAGAATTCTAGGAAGGAAAGAAAGGAGGCATAAGGCTAAAATTGAGGGACCTATGTAGCAATGAAGAAAATTTGTGGAAGACTTATAGATATAAAGTCATCTTTATTCCATAATTCATTAGAGAATTCAAGAACAAAAAAAAAAGAGAAGGAGAAAACAACCCTTCAACCATTCGGCCATAGTGGAAGACCAACAAAACCTTGGCAAAAATTTCTCCAAAAATTATTTTTCTACCAATTGAAGGGCCCCTAGCAAGGTGGAGTGGTTTTGGAACAAGAGAAACACATATTCATAGGAGTTGCAAGTTCAAGTTAAGTGAAGAATCAAGGAAGAAGGTAAGAATTCACTTCCTTTTTATGTTATGGATGGTTGTAGATGTTGTAGTGAATGAAAATGGATAAAGTTCATGAAGAACAAGAATATAGCATGTGGCCGTGTACATCTATGCATGTGTAGGAAGTATGTCCAATTGTTTTGTTTAGTGTTTGGTTGTTATTGTTGTGGATGATATGTGAAGAAAATGGATGTTGAATGAATTTTGAGAAGTTGTAGTAGGTATGTGGGTGTTGGCCGTGAGGTCATGGTGAAGAATGGAAGAGAATGAGTCAATTTTATTTAGTATTTTGCTTGTTGTTATGTTGTGAATTCTATGTTGTTAATGAATGCATAATAATCTTCCAAGGTTGTAGTAGTTGGAGACATGTTTTAGAAATCTATGAAAATTGAATAAATGCTTTTGCATGTATGGAGGACAACATGATTAGTATAGTGTTGTTGGAATGTAGATTATGAGGTTGTTATTATTCTCATTGAAGTTGGAAAGTTTTTGGAAGAAGTAGTAAATTGATTGAGTATGGAATTGTTAGTATTGTTGTTGGAATTGTGGTTAATAGTTTGGCCGGGTTTGAATTCCCGGATTGTGATGGATGAGAAATTTGGCTATATTGAATGTTGAGGATGGTATATTTACGGAGGAAGTCTTTGCCGAAATTTCGGTAGCCAAGTGGTTCTTTAAGATTCTAACTCTAAATATACTAATGAGAGTTTTGGTAAAAATGACCAATTCGCAGATTTCGACAAGATTGCGACGCGAATTTGGAATAGCTAAAGAGGACGAAAGAGGTATGTAAGGTTTCCCCTTCCTTTCTTGGCATGTCTTAGACGTATAGGTTTGATTTCGCGCCTCGGGGACTTTCCTATCTCTAGAAATCCGAGATTGAATATAGTTACTATTCATTCAGTAAGATTGAACTAAAAGTACTTGAATTGTGAAAGAAGTGTCTAAATATTCTAGAACGTGCAAGGATAAGACCCGATTACCCTAAGGCCTTCATAAGTAACGTCATGACACGTATTATAGGTAAGTTGAGTACGCCACCTCATTTGACTCGAGGTGGGCCCACTTTGTTCTCGGGTTTTCTTTAGTGCTTTGCTTATTAACAATAAGTGTTGTAACTACTTTAATAAGAATACTTCTACGGCGATAATGATAACGAATCGAGCGCTATATGCGCGCTAATAAATGAACATGGTATAAGTATATTATATAATAGCAGAGTCAGAGCGCTATAGACGCTGATATATATTTATACATGGAATTTTCATATATTTATGGGCGCTATAGACGCCGATATTTATACATGGAATTTTCATATATTCATGGGCGCTATAGACGCCGATATTCATACATGGAATTTTCACATATTTATGGGGAAAAGGGGAGGTAATGGCGAGAGCGTTATATACGCATATCCACGATCGGTTGGCATTACATGACTTGATATCGTCCGGACGCGGGATGCCGGACGCGGGATGTGCATATTTATGGTTAAATGGATCGGTACGCGACGCCTCGGCAATAATATATATATTCTATATTTTATGCATTTATGTATATATATAAATGAGTAAGGAAAGTTAAGAAAGCACGGCATCTGCCCAAGGGCACCTATATATACAGGTTATGTTTCTATCCCAGGACTCGAGTTGTAATTCTTTTATGTCATTATGCATGATTTATGTTCTCGTAAATTACTATTCATGCCTTACATACTCGGTACACTATTCGTACTGACGCCCCTTCTTGTGGGCGCTGCGTTTCATGCCGCGCAGGTCAGCAGACAGGCGGATTTGATCATTAGAGCTCTACCAGCCGTACACGACAGCGCTCCAGTTGTCCCGGAGCCTCACTTCTGTGGTACTCTTTTGTGTATATATTTTCGGGCTCGACGATGTACTCGGCCCTTTCTATGTATAAGTGTACTATGTCTAGAGGCTCGTAGACGGATATGTACGATCGATTATGTACGGTTAAATACGCGGTATTTTGGCATTCTAATGTTGTTGTATGATGTGATAGCGAGGCTAAGCGGTCTATGTTTATAATGACGTGGCTAATGTTAATGTTTAGCTTGAGAAAAAAATACGGCCTTTGTTTATACGACTTGCTAAGAGGTACGGGTAAAGTGACGGGTAAGGGGTGCTCGGTACAAGTATCGGGTACTCGTCACGGCCCTAGACGGGTCGTGACGAAGTGGTATCGAGCGCGATTCGGTCCTAGGAGTTTGTCTACGAGCCGTGTCCGGTAGAGTCTTGTTTATGGGTGTGTAGCGCGCCACACTTATAAACGGAGGCTACGAGGCATTTAGGAAATATGACCTTCTTTGTATTCTAAGATCGTGCGATAGAGTCTGCTACCGTGTTTCCATATTCTTTTCCTAATCCTATGTTATGGTTTCGGTAATGCCACCGAAGAAGAGAGCTAGAGCACCCGGGAGGGCGAGACGGCACCCGGGCCGGCGGTGGCGAGAGGCCATCCGGCCTGCGGCTCGGTTGGTTGCCGCACGAGGCTCGGCGGCAAGATACGGACCGGGAGACGGGCGATAAGTGCTAGGGCCCGTGATTTCATCGCCCTAAGACCCCCGGAGTTTTATGGGTCAAAACCGAGAGGAAGATCCGCAGAATTTTATAGATGAGATGCTAAGGACACTGAGGATTATACATGCTTCCGATACAGAGTCAGTGGAATTGGCATCGTACAGATTGCGGGATGTAGCAGTCCTGTGGTATGACAGTTGGAGATCCTCAAGGGGAGCAAATGCCCCTCCCCCGGTTTGGCAGGAGTTTACTGAGGCATTTCTGCGACATTTCCTGCCGCCGGAAGTTCGACGAGCTCGAGCTGATATGTTCTTAAACCTCAAGCAAGGAAATATGAGCGTTAGGGAATACGACCTCCGCGCTTTAATTCGGCGGCTAGGTATGCCCCGGCCATGATCGGCCGATATGGGGGATCATATACATCGATTTGTGAGCGGGTTGGGGCCGCATATAATTAAGGAGTGTCCGACGCCTTCACTCCCGGGATGGAATGACTATTGCCGTATCCGGGCTCATGCCCAAAACACGGAGGAACAACACCGGCCACGCGGAGAAGAGCGCTATCCGGATCGGGGCTCCGGAAAAAGGCGATTTCCCAGGGCTAGAAGTGAGTATAGAGGGGGACAGGCACAGGAGCAATCTAGGTATTCAGGCCAATCAGCGGCCAGTGCACCCCCTCAGTTTGCTGATAGAGCTTCAGAGTCCCAGAATAGAGCCGATTCTAGCAGAATGATGCCACCCCCGCCGCGGTGCGCGCGATGTGGTAGGCCACACTCTGGAGAGTGTCTCGCAGGTACAGGTGCTTGCTATACTTGCGGGCGGGTTGGCCATCGGATGCGTGATTGCCCACTGAGGTATGAGGGAGACCAAGCCCGGCCCGCCGGTCCGCGGTCGGTTCATCGTCGACCGTGCGCCCGCCGGACGTACTTCCCGGACATCGGCGGGCCGCGGTCGAGGTAGAGGAGGAGCACCCGGTTCGGCCCCGGCCCTCCCCACCGCCTATATGCACTGACAGGGCGACAGGACCCTGAGCCTTCCGCAGACGCGGCCACAGGTACTTTTTCGGCGCCCTCTATGATATGCGTGTCAATTGATTCAAATTTTATCTTATCCTACGCCGCCTTTGTATTGCTGAACATATTAAGAATTCGGAAATTAAGACGAAAAGTAGCCATACGTACAGATAAGAACGAATACTAGAGACTGCGGAGGGTAGAGCTGTAAATAAGAAAAAAAGATGTGTTACGCGGGCGCTTTGAAAACCGCTGAGACCCCGGCTCGTTCCGTATTATGTGATATGAGTAGTACGAGGGAGCGACGGCGAAAATACTAACGCTAAGACGCTGAAATGCATTAAAGTTTCAAGGTTAAGCGTGCTAGGGTGAGAGCAATTTCACGATGGGTGACCCCCTGGGAAGTAGGCTGAAAATTTGATAAATGGGGGAACAAGAGACGAATGTAAAGTTAGGTAGCCCTGTGTAAATTAGAGTGTGTAGAATGGTTAGAAACCCTATAAAAGTCATGTAAGCGGAGACGGACTAGACTAGCAGAAGGGGTAGATATGTTGAGTGATATGTGAGATATCTGCGAAGGAGACCTCCCCGAAGAATTATAATGCACCATGAGGTCAGTTTAACATTCGAGGACGAATGTTCAAAAGGGGGGGAGGATGTTATATCCCGCATTTTTGCGCATTCGGATAATTCGAGACAATCGCGGGAGGACGACAAGCAAGGCCACATTTTCAATTTGATAAGTATGTGAATGGCTTATGAAGAATTAGAAGCGGAATTATTGAGAAAGGTCAAGGGCATAAAAGGGAAATTCGCAATATGACTCGTGGAAATTTGGAGGAAGACGAAGGACAAATTTGGAAAGTTGGAAAATAATTTGTATGAAATGCATGACACACAAAAAAAAAAAATGGGCTTGGTCATTGGGCCATATTTGGCCATCCACTTCTTGGTGGACTTAAGCCCACTTGGAATTTTAAGGAGTCAAATTAAAAAGATGACCAAGTCATCTTTTCATTCAACTCTCTAGAAAAATCAAGAAAAAGGAGGAGAATTCTAGGAAGGAAAGAAAGGAGGCATAAGGCTAAAATTGAGGGACCTATGTAGCAATGAAGAAAATTTGTGGAAGACTTATAGATATAAAGTCATCTTTATTCCATAATTCATTAGAGAATTCAAGAACAAAAAAAAAGAGAGAAGGAGAAAACAACCCTTCAACCATTCGGCCATAGTGGAAGACCAACAAAACCTTGGCAAAAATTTCTCCAAAAATTATTTTTCTACCAATTGAAGGGCCCCTAGCAAGGTGGAGTGGTTTTTGGAACAAGAGAAACACATATTCATAGGAGTTGCAAGTTCAAGTTAAGTGAAGAATCAAGGAAGAAGGTAAGAATTCACTTCCTTTTTATGTTATGGATGGTTGTAGATGTTGTAGTGAATGAAAATGGATAAAGTTCATGAAGAACAAGAATATAGCATGTGGCCGTGTACATCTATGCATGTGTAGGAAGTATGTCCAATTGTTTTGTTTAGTGTTTGGTTGTTATTGTTGTGGATGATATGTGAAGAAAATGGATGTTGAATGAATTTTGAGAAGTTGTAGTAGGTATGTGGGTGTTGGCCGTGAGGTCATGGTGAAGAATGGAAGAGAATGAGTCAATTTTATTTAGTATTTTGCTTGTTGTTATGTTGTGAATTCTATGTTGTTAATGAATGCATAATAATCTTCCAAGGTTGTAGTAGTTGGAGACATGTTTTAGAAATCTATGAAAATTGAATAAATGCTTTTGCATGTATGGAGGACAACATGATTAGTATAGTGTTGTTGGAATGTAGATTATGAGGTTGTTATTATTCTCATTGAAGTTGGAAAGTTTTTGGAAGAAGTAGTAAATTGATTGAGTATGGAATTGTTAGTATTGTTGTTGGAATTGTGGTTAATAGTTTGGCCGGGTTTGAATTCCCGGATTGTGATGGATGAGAAATTTGGCTATATTGAATGTTGAGGATGGTATATTTACGGAGGAAGTCTTTGCCGAAATTTCGGTAGCCAAGTGGTTCTTTAAGATTCTAACTCTAAATATACTAATGAGAGTTTTGGTAAAAATGACCAATTCGCAGATTTCGACAAGATTGCGACGCGAATTTGGAATAGCTAAAGAGGACGAAAGAGGTATGTAAGGTTTCCCCTTCCTTTCTTGGCATGTCTTAGACGTATAGGTTTGATTTCGCGCCTCGGGGACTTTCCTATCTCTAGAAATCCGAGATTGAATATAGTTACTATTCATTCGGAAGATTGAACTAAAAGTACTTGAATTGTGAAAGAAGTGTCTAAATATTCTAGAACGTGCAAGGATAAGACCCGATTACCCTAAGGCCTTCATAAGTAACGTCATGACACGTATTATAGGTAAGTTGAGTACGCCACCTCATTTGACTCGAGGTGGGCCCACTTGTTCTCGGGTTTTCTTTAGTGCTTTGCTTATTAACAATAAGTGTTGTAACTACTTTAATAAGAATACTTCTACGGCGATAATGATAACGGAGAATCGAGCGCTATATGCGCGCTAATAAATGAACATGGTATAAGTATATTATATAATAGCAGAGTCAGAGCGCTATAGACGCTGATATATATTTATACATGGAATTTTCATATATTTATGGGCGCTATAGACGCCGATATTTATACATGGAATTTTCATATATTCATGGGCGCTATAGACGCCGATATTCATACATGGAATTTTCACATATTTATGGGGAAAAGGGAGGTAATGGCAGAGCGTTATATACGCATATCCACCTGATCAGTTGGCATTACATGACTTGATATCGTCCCGGACGCGGGATGCCCGGACGCGGGATGTGCATATTTATGGTTAAATGGATCGGCTGCCGACGCCTCGGCAATAATATATATATTCTATATTTTATGCATTTATGTATATATATAAATGAGTAAGGAAAGTTAAGAAAGCACGGCATCTGCCCAAGGGCACCTATATATACAGGTTATGTTTCTATCCCAGGACTCGAGTTGTAATTCTTTTATGTCATTATGCATGATTTATGTTCTCGTAAATTACTATTCATGCCTTACATACTCGGTACACTATTCGTACTGACGCCCCTTCTTGTGGGCGCTGCGTTTCATGCCGCGCAGGTCAGCAGACAGGCGGATTTGATCATTAAAGCTCTACCAGCCGTACACGACAGCGCTCCAGTTGTCCCGAGCCTCACTTCGTGGTACTCTTTTGTGTATATATTTTCGGGCTCGACAAAAATATCGGCCCTTTCTATGTATAAGTGTACTATGTCTAGAGGCTCGTAGACGGATATGTACGATCGATTATGTACGGTTAAATACGCGGTATTTTGGCATTCTAATGTTGTTGTATGATGTGATAGCGAGGCTAATCGGTCTATGTTTATAATGACGTGGCTAATGTTAATGTTTAGCTTGAGAAAAAAATACGATCTTGTTTATACGACTTGCTAAGAGGTACAGGTAAAGTGACAGGTAAGGGGTGCTCGGTACAAGTATCGGGTACTCGTCACGGCCCCTAGACGGGTCGTGACACTAGGGCTCTGATACCAACTTGTCACAACCTCATTTAGCTAAATAGCACGGGCACCTACCTTTTCCACTTCGGTAGGCGAACCCTTATCCCAACAATCTAAAATACATGAAATAATAAATAAATAAATAAATAAGTGAAAGAGATAGAAATGCGTAAGAGATAGAATACGCGGAAATACATCAAACCACCCCAGAAATCTGTCTAGTCATACAAAAGCAACTAACTAACATGTACGAGTCTGGAAATATCAATAATACATCAAAGTCTGAATATGTCTCAGAATATCAAGTAAGACATAAAATAAGGGAAGGATCTCCAACGTGGCAGACATCCTCGTGCTCATCTTGTAAGACTTTTAGCAGCAACTCTCGCACCACAATCAGCCACGAGAAACAGTGGTCGATCCTATGTAGAACTCTACATTCATAAAAGAATGCAAGAAGTGCGAGTCGGACAAACAACAAGAAATCGAGGTATCATTATAAGTTTACTAAGTTTAGCTAACACATATCAAGACAACAAAGTAAGATAAACGGGTAAATCAACAAGGTATAAGTCAAACACGAGCTAGAATCCAAGTACACGCCATCACCTGTGTCACAACATCTAAACTCAGTTATGTCAAGTCTCAAATACTCAGTCTGAAGCCATATATCACAAATACATCACAAGAATATCACAATAGAAGCCATAGTGCAATGCAATGCAATAATGTATGGAATGAGAATGCTATGCAATGCTGTGCACACATGTATTCCGATGGTGGAACATCACATTTGGGTAGCACAACCCATGGGGGACCCGCGAAGTTCATATACCTTACGATTCCGGCAATAACCTCGGCAATTGCTACCTCATGATTTTGGCAAAAACCTCGGCAATCGCTACGCAAAACCTCGATTCCGGGACAACCATCGGATGTCGGTCCTCACGTCACTCTCATCCAACTGAGCGTAGCTCATAACAGTGTTTCCTCAAATATCAACAATGTATCAACAGTATATCATGATGGATGAGAATGTGTGCAATGTATGAGTTCAATGTCAATAATCAATTCAATATCACAAGTACCACGCATGGGCACACCAACAACATAATGAAAAGGCTACATAATAAGCCATAATAGAACACTATCCTCGTATCAAACGTCAATAAGTAACATACTACAATATCATGGTTAAGATATATCAATAATCTCCAATATCTACTATCTCCATGTGGCATCAATAATAGAACAAGATAAGTCACAACACAGCGAGGTGGCTAACCCCAATCACACAACAGAGCCCCACCTAAGACAATATCCAACCCAACTTCATACCCGAAGGTCTACATGCTTTCTCCAACAATATCGTCTAAATATATGCTTCACTAAATGAAGTCTCACCATAGGATAAACCCTAACCTACCTGGAAGGCCGAACAACAATATCACCAAAAATCACACCTTAGCCTTTCCTTTCCTTTGAGCCTCGAGATAAAAAAAGTCTAAGCATATTCGAATGATGGAATTAGAATTAAGAAAAAAATCAAACAAACCCTACTTCTATTCAAGACCCAAATCCCCAATATATGGAATATGGTTTATGAACTAGAATGGTGAAATTAGGAATCTAAAGGTCCCAACATGAAATTAAACCTCTAGGTGATCAATTCCCATCAATAGCAAGCAAGAATAATCAACAATTCACTCAATTTCAGATTCTAGGCAAAACCCCAAAATTTGGGTATAAATCCTAACTTTCAATTTCATAAATTAGCCACTAATTAGGAAGAAGTTATGAAATAAAGGATTTTAATCATGAATTCAATGCTTACAGAAGCTAACCCAACCAACAAATCACGATTTAGAAGCCTAGAAAGAATACTCATTAAACCCACTTTTAATCTTCAATCGCTTAACGAACTATCAAGATAAATGGATTCTAAGATGATTAAGGACAATGGAATAGTAAAGGGATTAGAAGAACTTACCACCAAGAATATCCTAGAATTGCTAACAGTAGCTCAGATTTCGGAATAGTAATAAATGAGGGACTAAGGGCTTTTAAAACACAATTAATGAAATAACCAGGTCCGATACCGTTTTGCGGCAGCGGGACCGCTGCACTCGACGGTCTCTCAGACCACCATGACAGTCATCCCTCAAATGCACTTGGCCGCTGTTACGGCCCATCCCACCGGTTAAGAGGGAATGAGTAGTACCGCTAAGCGGGCGAAAGGGTAGTGCCGCCAAAGCTGACACCAATACCAGATTTTCCCCAAAAATAATCTCAATCTCAATTCGAAATCCCGACTAATACCCGAGGCCATCTATTCACAAACCACATACACAAATACACATAAAAACATGCTATGAACGCACTCGTGGCCTTGAAATTCCCAATGGAGGTCTCGTTGATCGAGTCAAATCCCGAAACCTCAATTTCAACTTCACAACCCAAGTTCCAAAATGCACCCGAGTGCATTGGGACCCGAACCAGATATGCATGCAAGTTTAAATGACCATTCGAACCTCTCAGAATCGACGGATTTTCAAAAAAGGTCCGTTTATCCAAAAGTTAACTTTGACTCAACTCTTTTTCGCTTAAAGCCCAAATTTCATAAAAAGTAGCCCGAATCCAATATAAATACCTTGGGAAAGATGTCAACGGTCCACTTGGGTCAAATATGAGCTAAACAAGCTCGAGGAAGGGTTAAAAGTGTTGAAAAGACTATAACGACCAAGTAGGTCGTTACATCGGGCCCACAAGGGCAAAACGGGTAATTCAAAAGTGAAACATGCAATTCAAGTCTAAGTGATCAAAACCCACTAATGAATTCTCAAAACCACTCAATATTAAGATAAAATCGTATTTAAAGAGAAACTCCCAATTTTGGGTATGAACCCTAATTCTCAAATTCACAAATTGGTTACTAATAATGAAGGAATCATCTTTATAAAGCTATTACCCAATAATTCCATACTAGTATAAGCTTATTCCATCAATAAATCAAGGTTTGATAACCAAAAGTTCATTTAAGAAAGAAACCCCAAGAACCCCCTCTAATCCTTATGTTATAGGAAGATTGTACATCAAATAGGGAGTTTCTAAGGTGGATTATGAATCATTACTGAAGAATAGGGTTAGATGAACTTACCCGATGAAGAATTGCCTTAGCAATTCTTATTTTGCTCCCAACATAGCTCTAGAACCAAGGGTAATGAATGAAGAGTGATAGGGTTTGAAAAAGGATTTAAGTCATTTAAGTTCCCGTCAACCGCTACAGCGGTCTACTATCCGCTACGGCAGATGCACAACAGCGGTGACATGACTACTCCAGTGGCTACTCACAATCTCACCACACCGCTGTAGCGGCAGGGCTATCGCCGTAGCAATATCGCTGCCTCGGTCCTGATGTTGCCATGGCGAGGCACCAGATACCAGAAAATTACTCAATTCCACAAGTCTCAACCCGAAATCCGACTATCACCCGAGGCCCCACAGATATAACACAAACATACAAACATACATAAAAACGCGCTATAAACTCAGCCGTGGCCTCGGATTTCCCAACAGGGGTCTCGTTGACCAAGTCAGCCCTTAATACCCCAAAACTAACTTCCCAACCCAAGTACCAAAACGCATTCTAAGGCATTGGGAAGCGAACCGAATATACCAACAAGTCACAAATGACCATACTGATCTCTCGAAATTGATGGATTTCCAAAAAAGATTCGTTTACCCAAAAGTCAACCTTGGGTCAAATATTTTTTGCTTTTAGGCTTATTATCACAAAACCCAATCTAATATTCTCCCGATAACCTCGAAAATCGTACCACCCATCCCTACAAGTCTAATATAAGCTAATGAAGCTCGAAAAAAGGTCAACAAGGTTAAAATTACCAACACGGCCAAACGGATCGTTACATCAGATACCAATTAAATAGTCGCTCATCCTCGAGCGACAAAGAAGTGGAATAGGAAAAAGTACCTGAATTAGTGAAAAACTGGGGATATCTCTCGCGCATATCAGACTCAGTCTCCTAAGTAGCCTCCTCAATAGGACGATGCTTCCATTGAACCTTCACAGAAGCAATCTCTTTGGACCTCAACTTCCGAATCTACCTATCCAAGATCGCTATCGGCTCTTACTCATAGGTCAGATTCTCATCGAGCAACACTAAATCCCAACGGACAATGTAGGAACCATCAGAATGGTATTTCTTTAACATAGGCACATGAAAGACCGGATGAACATCGGACAGGCCTGGTGGCCAGGCCAGCTCATATGCAATATGTCCAACTGTACAGTGGATCCCAAATGGACCAAGATACCTCTGACTTAACTTGCCCCTCTTTGTAAATCGCATGACACCCTTCATGGCTGAGATCTTCAGAAGCACCTGCTCGCCCACCCCAAACTCTAAATCCCAAACCTTCTGGTTCGCATACATCTTGAAACGACTCTAAGTACGCTGAAGATTTTCCCCGAATAAAACTTCACCCTGTCCACTGACTCTCTCAACAAATCTGTGTCCTATGGGAGAACCTCGAATGCATCAAACCAACCAATAGGAGAACGACACCTCCTTCCATACAAGGCCACGAACGACCCTCCTACCATACAAGGCCGTGAACGGCCCCATATCTATATTTGAATGGTAGCTATTATTGTATGCAAACTCCGCTAGGGGCAAGAACTGGTCCGAATGACCTCCAAAATCAATGGCCCATGCTCTCAACATATCCTTGAGCACCTGAATAGTCCTCTCAAACTGACCATCAGTCTGGGAATTAAAAGCTGTACAGAGGTCCAACTGAGTACCCAACTCTGTCTGAAAAGCTCTCCTGAAAACGAAGTAAGCTGGGGACCTAAATCCAAAACAATGGAAATAGGGACCCCGTGCAATCGCACAATATAACGAATATAAATCCTGGATAACTTCTCCGCAGTATAAGTAACCTAAACTGGAATGAAATGAGCGGACTTAGTTAACCGGTCAATAATAACCCACCTAGAGTCAAACTTTCCTAGGGTATTTGGAAGACCCACAATGAAATCCTCTCCCACTTCCACTTAGGAATGGGCATACTTTAGAGCACCCCACTAGGTCTCTGGTGCTTATACTTCATTTCCTGACAATTCCCACACCTAGACATAAAATCTGCAATATCTCTCTTTATCCTTCCCCTCCAGTAGTGCCGTCTCAAATCACGATACATCTTTGTGGCACCTAGATGAATGGAGTGTCTCGAACTATGGGCCTCAGTCAGGACCAAAAAAATCAAATCACCAGCATGAGGAATGCACACACGTCCCTTGATCCTCAGAATCTTCTCACTATCAAGCTAGGCGCTAGAACTGGTCCTAATGACCTCCAAAATCAATGAAACATACTCTAAACATATCTTCGAGCACCTGAATAGTCCTTTCGGACTGACGATCAGCTTGGGGATTAAAAGCTATACTGAGGTCCAACTGAGTACCCAACTCTGTCTGAAAAGCTCTCCTGAAACTGGAAGTAAGTAGGGGACCTCGATCCGAAATAATGGAACTAGAGACCCCGTGCAATCGCACAATATAACAAATATAAATCCTGGATAACTTTTTCGCATAGATAAGTAACTCCTGGAATGAAATGATCAAGATCAAATAAATCAAATCACCAGCACGAGGAACGTACACGTGTCCCTTGATCCTCAGAATCCCCTAACTATCAAGAATAACCTCCTTGGCCTCACCCCTCAGAACCTTTTCTCGAATCTTACACAATCGAGCATCCTCAAACTAATGAGTCCTGATCTGCTCTAATAGGGATGATCTAGCTTCAACACAAGCTAAGACTCTGCCTGGAACTGAAATATCAAGAATGTCACGACCCAACTAGGGGCCGTGACGAGTACCCGATACTTGTACCGAGCACCCCTTACCTATCATTATACCTGTACCTCTTAATAGGTCGTATGAACAGTGCCCCCTTTTTCTTTCCAAACTAAACATTAACATTAGCAGCGTCATTATAAACATAAAACAGTTAGCTTCGCTATCACTTCGTACAACTGCACAAAGATGCCAAAATACCACATATTTAACTATACATAACTGACTGTACATATCTGTCTACGAGCCTCTAGACATAATACACTTATACATAGAAAGGACCGAGTACTGTCGTGCCCGAAAATATATACACAAAAGAGTACCACGGGAGTGAGGCTCGAACAACCGGAGCGCTCGTCAAGTGCGGCCGGGTAGAGCTCTTAAGGATCAAATCCGCTGTCCGCCGACTCGCGCGGCATGAAACGCAGCGCCCACAAGAAGGGGCGTCAGTACGAATAGTGTACCGAGTATGTAAGGCATGAATAGTAATATACGAGAACATAAATCATGCATAATGACATAAAAGGATTACAACTCAAGTCCTGGGATAGAACATAACCTGTGTATATAGGTGCCCTTGGGCAGATGCCGTGCTTTCTTAACTTTCCTTACTCATTTATATATATACACATATGCATAACTATAGAATATATATTATATTGCCGAGGCGTCGGCAGCCGATCCATTTAACCATAAATATGCACATCCCGTGTCCGGGCATCCCGCGTCCGGGACGATTTCAAGTCATGTAATGCCAACTGATCAGGTGGATATGCGTATATAACGCTCTGCCATTACCTCCCTTTTCCCCATAAATATATGAAAATTCCATGTATGAATATCGGCGTCTATAGCGCCCATGAATATATGAAAATTCATGTATAAATATATATCAGCGTCTATAGCGCTCTGACTCTGCTATTATATAATATACTTATACCATGTTCATTTATTAGCGCGCATATAGCGCTCTGATTCTGTTATCATTATCGTCGTAGAAGTATTCTCATTAAAGTAGTTACAACACTTATTGTTTAATAATCAAGCACTAAAGAAAACCTGAGAACAAAGGGCCCACCTCGTGTCAAATGAGGTGGCGTACTCAACTTACCTATAATACGTGTCATGACGTTACTTATGAAGGCCTTAGGGTAATCGGGTCTTATCCTTGCACGTTCTAGAATATTTAGACACTTCTTTCACAATTCAAGTACTTTTAGTTCAATCTTACTGAATGAATAGTACCTATTTTCAATCGCGGATTTCTAGAGTTAGGAAAGTCCCCGAGGCGCGAAATCAAACCTATACGTCTAAGACATGCCAAGAAAGGAAGGGGAAACCTTACATACCTCTTTCTCGCTTCTTTTTAGCTATTCCGAATTCGCGCCGCAATCTCGCCAAAATCTACAAATTGGTCATATTTACCAAAATTCTTATTAGGACACTTAGGGTTGAAATCTTAAGGTAATGCTTGGCTACCGAAATTTCGGCAAAGATTTCCGCTGTAAATATACCATCCTCGACATTCAACTTAGCAAATTTTCAATCAACAACAACCCGGGAATTCAAACCCGGCCAAACTATCAACAACAATACCAATATTCATACTAACAATTCCAATAACCAACTCAAAATATACTCCAACAATTCATCAACATATTATTTTCCTCAAGACCTTCCAACTCCAATGGAAGCATTAACAACATTATAATTCATATGTCGACAACACCACACTAACAACATTACTTTCCATGCATACTAAAACATAATATTCCCTTTACATGAACTTTTACAACAAGTCTCCAATAACTACCATTTCACAAAAATTCACTAAGTTCTTATTAGCAATATAGAATCCACATAACAACAACCAATATACTAAATAAAATTAACTCATTTTCCTCCATACTTCAATAATTATACCCGGCCATGCATACCACATGCACCATACGGCCACCTTACTACATGCACAACTACAACTTTTCCAAAATCATTCAACTTCCATCATCAACATAACATTCACAACAATTACAACCAAACACTAAACAAAATAGTTAGCTCATAATTTCCACACATACACTATATACACACGGCCACACCATGGTTTTTCTCTCCCATGGATTTCATCCACTTTTTACATACTACAACATGCATAAACATCCATAAAACAATAAAAAGAGGATTAAACCTTACCTCTTTCCTTGTCTCTCCACTTGACTACAACTTCCAACTTGTAAGTATTTGTGTTGTTCTTGCTCTAATAACCACTTCAACTTGGTGAGGGCCCTTTAATTAGTGGAAAACAATTTTTGAAGGAATTTTTGTAAATTTTCTTGTTGATTTTTGAACTTGGCCGAATTGGCCTTGGAGTTTTCTCCTTCTTTTTTTTTTTTTTTGTGCTCTTGATTCTCTTGAAATTTCTAGAGAAATAATGAGTATTGGGATGATTTTATACAAGTCTTCCACCCCTTTTTTTCATTTTTTATGAATAGGTCCCTCCACACAAAAGTATAATCACATAACCCCTTTCCTTCATTTTCTAGAGAATTCCTCCTTTTTCATTTTTTTTTCTTAAAACAAAAGATGACCTATTTTGTCATCTTAGCCCCTTATTTCATCACATGGCCAATATGGCCTCTTTTGGAACTTCCATGAACCCTCCTGCAAAATTCCCGTTTTGCCCCTCAACTTTTCTTAATATTACCATTTTACCGTTAGCCTTCCACATTATTTCCACTTCTAAATTTTTCATAAGCAACTCATATGCCAAACAAAATAAAATGTGGCCTTGCTTATTGTCTTCCCGCGATTGTCTTGAATTATCCGATTGCATAAAACGCGGGATATAACATCCTCCCCCCTTTTGAACATTCGTCCTCGAATGTTAAACTAACCTCATGGTGCATTATAATACTTCGGGAGGTCTCCTTCGTAGATATCTCACATATCGTTCAACATATCCATTCTAGGAGCTTAGGTTGCCTCCAAATCATAGGCCAATGAATTTAACTCCGAACGCCGGCTCGCGTTAACAAGTCCCTCTTGTTGGTCCTTGAACCGTCATAGTCCATTTTTGGTCCAACATGTCCGCCCTTCGTTAGTCTAATCCGTCTCCGCCACATGACTTTTATAGGTTCCTAACCACTCCACACACTCGTAATTTACGCCGGCTACCTAATTTTATATTCGTCTCTTGTTCCCACATTTTTGGAGTTTTCAGCATATTTCCCAGGGGGTCACCCATCGTTAAATCGCTCTCACCCTAGCACGCTTAACCTTGAAACTTTAATGCATTTCAACGTCTTAGTGTTAGTATTTTCGCCGTCACTCCCTCTCACTACTTATATCCCATAATACGGAACAAGTTGGGGGTCTTAGCAGCTTTTCAAATCGCCCACGTAACACATCTTTTCTCTTGTATTCACGCTCTCGCCCTCCGCAATCTCTAGTATTCGCTTTTACCTGTACGTATGGCTACTCTTCGTCCTAATTTCCGAATTCTTAATATGTTTAGCAATACAAAGGCAGCGTAGGATAAGATAGAATCCGAATCATCTGACACGTATATCATAGAAGGTGCCGAAAAAGTACCTGTAGCCGCGTCTGCGGAAGGCTCATGGTCCCGTCGCCCGCCGCCGCATATAGGCGGTGGGGAGGGCCGGCCGAACCGGATGCTCCTCCTCTACCTCGGCCGCGTCCCGCCGAAGCTTGGGAAGTCTCCGTCCGAGAGGGCGCACGGTCGACGATGAACCAACCGCGGACCCGCGGGCCGGGCTTGGTCTCCCTCATACCTCGGTGGGCAATCACGCATCCGATGGCCAACCCGCCCGCAAGTATAGCAAGCACCCGTACCGCGAGGCACTCCCGCAGTGTGGCCTACCACACGCGCGCGCACCGCGGCGGGGGTGGCATCATTCCTCCGCTGGGACCGCCTATTCGGGGACTCGAAGCTCTATCGGCAAACCGAGGGGTGCATCGGCCGCCGATTGGCTCGAATACCTAGATTGCTCCCGTGCTTGTCCCCCTCATACTCACTTCTAGCCCCGGGGAAATCGCCTTTTTCTCGGAGCCCCGATCCGGATAGCGCTCTTCTCCGCGTGGTCGGTGTTGTTCTTCCGTGTTTTGGGTATGAGCCCGGATACGGGCAATAGTCATTCCATCCCGGGAGTGAAGGCCGTCGACACTCCTTAATTATATGCGGCCCCAACCCACTCACAAATCGATGTACATGATCCCCCATATCAGCGATCATAGCTGGGGCATACCTGGCCAGCGAATTAAAGCGGAGGCTGTATTCCCTAACGCTCATATTTCCTTGCTTGAGGTTTAAGAACATATCGCCGAGCTCGTCGAACTTCCGCGCGGTGAAATGTCGCAAAATGCCTCGCAAACCCCCGCCAAACCGGGGGAGGGGCATTTGCTCCCCGAGGATCTCCAACTATCATACCACGGATCTACATCCCGCAATCGTACGATGCCAATTCCACCGACTCGTATCCGAAGCATGTATAATCTCGGAGTCCTCGCCGTCTCGTCTATGAAATTCTGCGGGTCTTCCTTCGGTTTCGACCCGTAAAACTCCGGGGTCTTAGGCGATAAAATCACGGCCCTAGCACCTCATCGCCCCTATCTCCCCGGTCCGTATCTTGCCGCCGAGCCCGTGCGGCAACCAATCGAGTCAATAGCCGGATGGCCTTCGCCACCCGGCCGGCCCGGGTCGCCGTCCTCGCCCTCCCGGGTGCCCCAGCTTTTCGGCGGCATTATCGAAACCATAACATAGAATTAGAAAGGAATATAGGAACCCCGGTAGCATAGCTCTATCGCACGATCTTAGAATACAAAGAAGGTCATATTTCCTAAATGCCCCGTAGCCTCCTCGTTTATAAGTGTGGCGTGCTACACACCCATAAACAAGACTCTACCGGACACGGCTCGTAGACAAACCCCTAGGGACCGAACTCGCTTCCGATACCACTTCGTCACGACCCAACTAGGGGCCGTGACGAGAACCCGATACTTGTACCGAGCACCCTTACCTATCATTATACCCGTACCTCTTAATAAGTCGTATGAACGCGTTTTCTTTTTTTTTTTTCCAAACTAAACATTAACATTAGCAACATTATATAAACATAAAAAATGCTTAGCTTCGCTATCACTTCGTACAACTGCACAAAGATGCCAAAATACCACATATTTAACTATACATAACTGACTGTACATATCTGTCTACGAGCCTCTAGACATAATACACTTATACATAGAAAGGACCGAGTACTGTCGTGCCCGAAAATATATACACAAAAGAGTACCACGGAGCGAGGCTCCGGAACAACGGAGCGCCGTCAAGTGCGGGCCGGTAGAGCTCTTAAGATCAAATCCGCCCGTCCGCCGACTCCGCGCGCATGAAACGCAGCGCGTCCACAAGAAGGGGCGCGTACGAATAGTGTACCGAGTATGTAAGGCATGAATAGTAATATACGAGAACATAAATCATGCATAATGACATAAAAGGATTACAACTCAAGTCCCGGGATAGAAACATAACTCGTATATATAGGTGCCCCTGCGTATGCCGTGCTTTCTTAACTTTCCTTACTCATTTATATATATACATATATGCATAACTATAGAATATATATTATATTGCCGAGGCGTAAGGCACCGATCCATTTAACCATAAATATGCACATCCCGCGTCCGGCATCCCGCGTCCGGACGATATCAAGTCATGTAATGCCAACTGATCAGGTGGATATGCGTATATAACGCTCTGCCATTACCTCCCTTTTCCCCATAAATATATGAAAATTCCATGTATGAATATCGGCGTCTATAGCGCCCATGAATATATGAAAATTCATGTATAAATATATATATATATAAATATCGGCGTCTATAGCGCTGCGAAAATCTATATATATATATACTTATATCTTATACGGTATACGCTCCTCCGATCTTATTATATAATATACTTATATATATATATATTTATTAGCGCGCATATAGCGCTCGATTCGTTATCATTATCGTCGTAGAAGTATTCTCATTAAAGTAGTTACAACACTTATTGTTTAATAATCGTAGCACTAAAGAAAATCCGAGAACAAAGGGCCCACCTCGTGTCAAATGAGGTGGCGTACTCAACTTACCTATAATACGTGTCATGACGTTACTTATGAAGGTCTTAGGGTAATCGGGTCTTATCCTTGCACGTTCTAGAATATTTAGACACTTCTTTCACAATTCAAGTACTTTTAGTTCAATCTTACTGAATGACTAGTACCTATTTTCAATCGCGGATTTCTAGAGTTAGGAAAGTCCCCGAGGCGCGAAATCAAACCTATACGTCTAAGACATGCCAAGAAAGGAAGGGGAAACCTTACATACCTCTTTTACGCTTCTTTAGCTATTCCGAATTCGCGCCGCAATCTCGCCAAAATCCGCAAATTGGTCATATTTACCAAAATTCTTATTAGGACACTTAGGTTGAAATCTTAAGGTAATGCTTGGCTACCTAAATTTCGGCAAAGATTTCCGCTGTAAATATACCATCCTCGACATTCAACTTAGCAAATTTTCAATCAACAACAACCCGGAATTCAAACCCGGCCAAACTATCAACAACAATACCAATATTCATACTAACAATTCCAATAACCAACTCAAAATATACTCCAACAATTCATCAACATATTATTTTCCTCAAGACCTTCCAACTCCAATGGAAGCATTAACAACATTATAATTCATATGTCGACAACACCACACTAACAACATTACTTTCCATGCATACTAAAACATAATATTCCCTTTACATGAACTTTTACAACAAGTCTCCAATAACTACCATTTCACAAAAATTCACTAAGTTCTTATTAGCAATATAGAATCCACATAACAACAACCAATATACTAAATAAAATTAACTCATTTTCCTCCATACTTCAATAATTATACACCATGCATACCACATGCACCATACACACCACCTTACTACATGCACAACTACAACTTTTCCAAAAATCATTCAACTTCCATCATCAACATAACATTCACAACAATTACAACCAAACACTAAACAAAATAGTTAGCTCATAATTTCCACACATACCTATATACACACGGCCACACCATGGTTTTTCTCTCCCATGGATTTCATCCACTTTTTACATACTACAACATGCATAAACATCCATAAAACAATAAAAAGAGGATTAAACCTTACCTCTTTCCTTGTCTCTCCACTTGACTACAACTTCCAACTTGTAAGTATTTGTGTTGTTCTTGCTCTAATAACCACTTCAACTTGGTGAGGGCCCTTTAATTAGTGGAAAACAATTTTTGAAGGAATTTTTGTAAATTTTCTTGTTGATTTTTGACCTTGGCCGAATTGGCCTTGGAGTTTTCTCCTTCTTTCTTTTTTTTTTTTTGTGCTCTTGATTCTCTTGAAATTTCTAGAGAAATAATGAGTATTGGGATGATTTTATACAAGTCTTCCACCCCTTTTTTTCATTTTTTATGAATAGGTCCCTCCACACAAAAGTATAATCACATAACCCCTTTCCTTCATTTTCTAGAGAATTCCTCCTTTTTCATTTTTTTTTTTCTTAAAACAAAAGATGACCTATTTTGTCATCTTAGCCCTTATTTCATCACATGGCCAATATGGCCTCTTTTGGAACTTCCATGAACCCTCCTGCAAAATTCCCGTTTTGCCCCTCAACTTTTCTTAATATTACCATTTTACCCTTAGCCTTCCACATTATTTCCACTTCTAAATTTTTCATAAGCAACTCATATGCCAAACAAAATAAAATGTGGCCTTGCTTATTGTCTTCCCGCGATTGTCTTGAATTATCCGATTGCATAAAACGGGATATAACAAAGAAGAACAAAATCGTGGCTGCAGTCCGAACCTCCATGGCCACCGTACGCTCGTAAATAACCAAACCAAGCAAACTCCCCATACTCGTGGCCTTGCGACTCAAGGCATCTGCAACACCATTGGCTTTCCCTGGATGATAAAGAGTAGAGATGTCATAGTCCTTCAGGATCTCCATCCATCAGTGTTGCCTGGAATGAAGATCTCTTTGGGTAAACACATACTGAAGGCTACGATGGTCGGTGAAAACCTCACAATGGATGCATTACAAGTAATGCATCCAGATCTTCAAAGCAAAGACCACAGCTAGCAGCTCCAAATCATGGGTAGGGTAGTTTCTCTCATGGATCTTCAACTGACGGGAAGCATAGGCTATAACACTACCCTCCTGCATCAAAACAGCACCCAAACCCACACAGGATACATCAAAATAGACTGAGAAATCTTTACCCTCCATGGGAAATGCTAGAATTGGGGCTGAAGTCAAAAGAGTCATGAGCTTTTGAAAGCTCTCCTCACAATCATCAAAACACTGGAAGGGAATATCCTTCTGAGTCAATATCGTCAATGAAGAAGCAATAGAAGAGAAACCCTTCACAAAGCGACGGTAATAGCTAGATAATCCCACAAAGCTACGGATATCCGTCACAGTAGTGGGCCTCGCCCAATCTCTAACGGCCTCAATCTTTTTAGGATCTACCATGATCCCGTCCTTAAACACAACATGGCCCAAGGATGCCATACACTCAAGCCAGAACTCACACTTCAAAAACTTGGCATAAAGCCTCTTCTCATTCAACAATTAAAGAATAATCCTCAAATGGCGCTCAAGCTCCTCTCTACTCTTGGAATGAACCAAGATATCATCAATGAACACAATCACAAAGGAGTCAAGATATGGCTTGAAAATGCCATTCATTAAAGTCATAAAAGCAACTGGGGCATTCATAAGCCCAAATGACATCACAATGAACTCGTAATGACCATAACGAGTCCTAAAGGCCATCTTCGGAACATCCTCGGCCCGAATCTTCAACTGATGGTAGCCTGACCTCAAATCAATCTTCAAAAATATTGAAGCACCTTGAAGCTGGTCGAACAGGTCATCAATGCAAGGAATGGGATACTTATTACGAATGCTGACCTTGTTCAACTAACGATAGTCAATGCATATCCTCATGGTATGGTCTTTTTTCTTCACAAATAAAACAGGAGCACCCAAGGAGAAACACTCAATCTAATAAATCCCTTACTCAACAGAGCTTGTAACTGCTCCTTTATCTCCCTTAACTCAACGGGCGCCATCTTATAAGGAGGAATGGAAATAGGACGCGTGCTTGGATCCAATTCGATCCAATTCGACGCGATCGAGTGGCATACCCAACAAATCAGAAGGGAAGACCTCGGCCAACTCACTCACAACAGGCATGGACTCAAGGGGCAGAGAATCAACGCTAGTATCGCGAATATGGGCTAAATAAGCAAAACACCCTTTGGCAACTAACTTCTTCGCAACGCGCCATAGGAAATGATTTTCTTCGGAGCAGGACTCGGAGTACCCCTTCACTCTAATCGAGAAATGCCAGGTATAGCTAAAGTGACTGTCTTGGCGTGACAGTCCAAGATCGTATGGTAAGGAGATAACAAAGTCATACCCAAAATAATATCGAAGTCTACCATATCCAATATCATCAAGTCTACCCATGTATCATACCCCATGAAAGTAACTAAACAAGACTGAAAGACTCGATCAACAATAATAGAATGTCCGACTGGAGTAGATACACAGATAGGCACTCCCATACGATCACAACATAAATCCCAATCAACAGCATGATTGATAGATACATAGGAATAAGTGGAACCTGGATCAAACAATACTAAAGCAGGTCGATGTCGAACAGAAATATTACCTGAGATCACAACATCAGAGGTCTCTGCCTCGAGCCTACCCAGGAAAAAATAGCAAAAACTGCCCCTATGGCCATCTCTAGAAGCTTGCAGACCACCTCTACCTGGCTGTGTCCACCTTTGGTCTGATAAGAGCCACTGTAGCCTGACTAAGCACCGACTCTAACTGATGAGCCGCCTCTACCACTAGAAGGTGCTGGGGTCCTCGGAGTTTGAAACTTAGAACCCTGCTGGGCCACTCTGCACCTGCTTGGGATAATCTCTCATAAAGTGACCAGGGTTACCACACACATAGCATACTCTAGGAGCTGGAGGTCAATGCACTGAAGCTGATGAGCTAGAGGGATCGACATAGTCCACCGTACTGGAGTAAGATCCACCATAAAACTGCCCAGCTCCATATCCACTAGGTCTAGTAGGGCCACTCAAAGAAGGCCCGAAGACCGACCGGATAGGGCGGTGGGGGGGTGAAACGACAGGCCGGATGATCGTCCCCTACTCCTGTAACTTGATCCACTGAAACTACTTTAATGATGTGGCTACTTCTCACAAACCTCTCCCAAAGATTGAGCCTTATCAGACTCGACACCAATGGCATGATCAATAATAGCCTGGAAGGAAGATCTCATGGTGATCAACTAGAGACAAGCAATATGAATCGGGTACACAAGTCCATTCACAAATCTACGGACTTTCTCCTACTCTGAGCGAATCATCTGGGAAACATATCGAGCCTAGAGCATAAATCTGGCCTCAAACTCTGAAACAGACAACCCACGCTATTGTAAACGAAGAAAATCATCCCTGTGCACATCACTCAAAGTACGCGGCACGTACTTCTACAAGAAGGCCTAATGGAACTGAGTCCAAGAGAGAGGGGGCACGCCCACTGACCTGCTATCAATAAACTCTCCACTAAGTCTTCGCGTCGCCGCGAAACTGGAATGACTTGCAGTCTATGCGTGAGTCTCAACTATACCCATATTGCAGAGACACCCATGCATCTCCACAAGGAACTCATACGCATCCTCAGTATTTAGCCATAGAACTTGGGCAGCTTCATCTTTAGAAACCTCCAAACTAGATCCTGATCATCAACAATCATAGTCTGCGTAGTAACGTGCCTCGAAGAACCCTCAGGAATATGAATAGCACTAATAACCGGGGCCATGGCTGCAAAGAAGATGCATACCCGCGGTATGTCCCTACTTGGGAGTCCGTAGTCCCACTCGAGTCTGAGAATGACCACCTGGAGTTGTAGCACCCCCTACAGCATGCTGACCGTCCAAATGAAGAAGTACCCGAGACATGATATCTGGAAACAAGAGGCCAGACACAGTGTAAGGGTGGGTTTAAGCTGGTCCTGCACTATCCCCAACTACCTCGATCCTGCCTCTGGCTGCTGCTTTGGAGAGGCTGAGCGTGCTCGCCTCTGTCCGTCTATAGGGGCTCCACCCCTAGTTGATACAGCTCCACGGCCTCTGGCTCGGCCGCGGCCTCTCGTTGCTCCTCGCCCTCTAGTGCCTTCCCCAGGAGCGGGCTCTGGAACCTCACCCTTCGCTATCGTAGTCGAGTCCTCACAATTTGTGAGAAAAAAATTTGAATCAGATACCAATTCACAAATTTCAGATACCAATTAGAATAAAGTAGCACGAAGGAAAGAAAGAAGGGAAATTTCCTAAAGTTCTATAGCCTCTAGCAAATAAGTACGGAGCTCTTCGTACCAATCCGCAAGACTCTACTAGACTTGCTCTTGTACTTATAGACTGGGTAACCTAGGGCTCTGATACCAACTTATCATGCCCAAACTCAGGGTGCGTGTAGGCACCTACTATTTTCCACCTCAGTAGGCGAACCCGTCCCTTATGCAACCAATCATCAGTAAATAAATCATGAATAAAAGAATGAATAACCCAAGAATAATACTACAAGTCTGTCATAATATATAAATACCAAGTGCGGAAGATAAATAATCCCAAATCGTGGTCTGATCAGTACAAGACCTACTAAATACTACTACAAGTCTGAATAGTCAATACATCATCTGAATACATATTGTCTCGAAACAGAAATGGGACAACAAAGGAGATAGAGTCTCGAGCTGCATGGATCATCAGTAGTTGACCCTCAAAACTCTTGGGATGTTTCCTCGGGATCAGTAGCAAGGTGTGGAAGTTTCCCAATAGCGAACTCTGCACTTATAAAAAGAGTACAAGAG
Source organism: Lycium ferocissimum (assembly GCF_029784015.1). Classification (NCBI taxonomy): domain Eukaryota; kingdom Viridiplantae; phylum Streptophyta; class Magnoliopsida; order Solanales; family Solanaceae; genus Lycium; species Lycium ferocissimum. The sequence goes on along the minus strand of NW_026714518.1, from coordinate 92,475 downwards.
GGTAGCATCAATACAAAATACGGTATTGAGTAAGCATTATAGGCGGACAACAATCAAATCACGCATGCAAATAAGGAAATGGAAATATAATCATGCTCACAGACATATACAAGTTAACAAGTCCCAAATATTGTAATCAATTACCAAACAATGTCTTAGATATTTCAAAAATCCAAACCTGACCAATTAATCACCCAATAACTTAAGTATCACTGAAGACCAATATCAATCTAAATGATAATAAGAACATATATTACGAATATATATGGGATCCAATGCAATGAAACACATATGGTCAGGGGGGGCGATGTCCACCTCTCGACAGTTATGACCCATAGAGGACCGCTAAGTCCATGTACCGTCATTCCGTATCACACAACCTAGAATGACTTGTCCATCCAAATTATTCCTAACCACTCCGTATCACACAGCATAGAGATGGCTACGCAAATATCGTAATGTCATGTAAATCATAATTACCTCCGGCATCACCATCTCCCAATATCAAGACCAAGACAGACATCTTATATATATGAGAAAGTATGTCATGCAATGAGAATATCATAAATAGCATATGGATTCCAGTTAATTCATATTAGTACAACAATCATAGTGCAAGTATCACATGAATCCATTCCTTCCAACCAGTCTTCCATATTGAATAGAAACTACCAATTCACATAAGATAAGTCAAGCATAACCTAGGGATTCTACAGGCCACGTGCCCGAACACACAAGTCACACAACAATATCAACCTAAGAATTCCATAGCAAAATTCTTACCTGAAGGTTCACATGATGTCTCCAACAATTTTCTAGTTCTACATATGAGTCGCTAACCGAAGTCTAACCAAAAGGTAAGCCGTAACCTACCTAGAGTGTCGAATAGGAATCCCAAACAAATCACGTGAACGCCTTGCACTTCCTCAATTCCTCCAAATACTCAAGTTCTATTTATAACATAATCTAGATTAGAAATCATGAAGAACAGTACTCATATTGCTATGCTTCTAATTTTGTCAACTTAAGCCTATGGAATTTGGGAAACGGGCCCATAAAGGTAAAACGGGAAATTCAAAGGTGAAACATGCAATTCAAGTCTAAGTGATCAAAACCCACTAATAAATTCCCAAAACAACTCAATATTAATCTAAAATCATATAAACCCCCAATTTTGGGTATGAACCCTAATTCTCAAGTTCACAAATTGGTTACTAATAATGAAGGAATCATGTTTATAAAGCTATTACCCAAAAATTCCATACTAGTATAATCTTATTCCATCAACAAATCAAGGTTTGATAGCCAAAAGTTTATTTATGAAAGAAACCCCAAGAACCCTGTTTAATCCTTGTGTTATAGGAAGATTCTAGCATGAAATATGGAGTTTCTAAGGTGGATTATGAATCATAAATGAAGAATAGGGTTAGATGAACTTACCGCATTGAAGAATTGCTTTAGAAGCTCTTGTTTTGCTCCCAAGATAGCTCTAGAACCGAGGGTAATGAACGAAGAGTGATAGGGTTTGAAAAAGGATTTAAGTTATTTAAGTTCTCGTCGGCCGCTACAAATGCGTCCGGTCGGCTACGGCGGAGCTGGCTGCCCGGCGGTGATATGAGCGCGGCGGCCACTCATAATCTCGCTACACCGCTATAGAGGTAGGGCTATCGCTGTAGTGATGCCGCTATCGCGGTCATGATGTCTCCATGGTGAGGCATCAAACACTAGAAAGTTACTTAATTCCACAAGTTTCAACCCGAAATCGGACTATCACCAGAGGCCCCATAGTTACAACACAAATATGCAAAACATACATAAAAACATGCTACGAACTCACTCGTGGCCTCGAATTTTCCAACGGGGGTCTTGTTGACCAAGTCAACCCCCAATACACCAAAACTAACTTTTCAATCCAAGTCTCAAAATGCATTCTAATGCATTGGGAAGCGGACCAAATATACCGACAAGTCACAAATGACCATCTGGACCTCTCAAAATTGACGAATTTTCAAAAAAGGCCCGTTTACCTAAAAGTCAACCTTGGGTCAAGTATTTTTCGCTTTTAGGTTTATTACCACAAAACCCAATCTAATATTCACTCGATGACCTTGGAAATCATACTACATGTCCCCACAAGTCTAATATAAGCTGATAAAGCTCGAAAAAAGGTCACCAAGATCAAAAGTACCGTAACGGCCAAACGGTTGGTTACAAGTGAAGTCTATCTGCCACTACTAAGTCTCCAACCGGAGTAAATACATGAATAGGAGCATCAAGTAAATCACAAACCATATCAAGACCCCTAGAGAAGTATGTGGACACATAAGAGAATGTAAAACCCGAGTCGAACAACACAGTAGCCGACCAGTGATAGATTGAGATGTTACCTGTAATTACTGTATCAGAACCCTCGATACCTCCGATCTGCCAGGAAATGCATAGCAATGAACCTGTCCGCCACTAGCTTGAAAACCTTCACGATCACCTTAGCCTGACTAAGCCTCGCCCCTACATAGCTAATGTCCACCTCTGCCTGAATGAGATCCGCCTTTTTTAGGCTGGGAGCCACTTCTACCAGATGTGTGGCAACCATGCCCAGCCCGATTATGTTCCCTACCATAAGATCCTCTTGTCTGGTCGATGAAACGGGAGTTCGAGGTACGTGCGAGCACTCTGCCACTGTTTTGAGTCGGGGAAATTTCCTCTTGAATGCCCCTGCTCGCCACACTCGAAATATCCAAGGTCTAGCATAGGTCACTAAACAGAAGTAAAAGATGCATAATAACCACCATGGTTAGAAATCTGGAATATGAACCCCCTAGCTGACTCGTAGAGTAATGAAAGGCCCTTAATGGCCGTCCAACAGAAGCCTGCATAGCCGGCTGATAGGACGACCTGGATAAACATAGGAACTCTGCCCATGCTGACCCTTCCCTCGGGAGAGCGTGCCACTAAAACTACCACCCTTGTGGGCCTTCTTATTTGCATACTTGCCCTAGCTGTCCTGTCTTACACCCTCAACTGTGGTGACATAATCCTTCACATCCTAGAAAAAAGCTCCTATAGCTACAAGCTGAAGAGTTGATAACTGTAAATCAGTGTTCAACCCTTTCCTACAAACTCTCTCAGCCTAAGTAGGCAACAACTATGGAGAATAACAGGACAAAGAGTGAAAACGGGACTCATAAGCTGCAATTAAAGAACTCCCTTACTCAATGTGACTGAACTCATCACGCCTCTTATCCCTCAAAGTACGCAGAACATACTTTTCCAAAAAGACTGAATAAAACTGAGTCCAAGTCAACGGAGAAACCCCAGCTGGTCTACACTCCACATAAGCTGTCCACTATAACTTGCCATCACCCAAGAGCTGGAAGGTCACAAACTCTACACCATGGCTCTTAATCGACCCCAACTTGTGGAGCCTATCGTGACAATTAATAATAAACTCATAATTATCCTCGAACTCTTTGCCATAGAAGAAGGGAGGCTTCATTTTGGTGAACCTCCAAAATAGATCATGCTCCTCGCCGATCATCACCGGGCCTACCACTGGTCTAGGGAAAATCTTTAGTCCTGGAGCCTCATCCAAACATGGAGCCACAGCTGCAGCGTGCTATACTCCTGGAGCACGAAATCTTTCTAGAATCTGGTAAACTAACCTCACACCCTGGCCATCTGGAGTAGCCGGTAATACACATGCCTCAGTCAATCCGTTCAGCTGATAACACTAGAGTAGCTATAATATCTGGCTGAGAGGCGGTGCCACTATAAACTCTGCCCCCTCATCCGGAACTTGGGAGGCACGGGGGAAACTAATCTAGCGTGAGCATGACACGCGCGGGAGCCTCGCCTGCGGGTGGTGCTTTGCTCCCCGACCTCTGCCACGACCGCGACCTGCGACACCGGCCTACCACTTGCTTTGTGGCCCGGGCGGCCGACTCGGGTACCCCCGTCGAAACGGCCCCTTTTTAACACGAGTCCTCACCATCTATGAGAGAATAGAATGAAATGTTAGATACTAATTTGAATCATCCAGATACCAATTGGAATCAAGTAGCACAAAGAAAATAAAGAGTTTGGGTTTTCCTAATGTCCCATAGCCTCTCAAAGATAAATATAGACGTCTCCGTACCGATCCACAAGACTCTACATGACATGTCCTGGTACAATGAGATCGACGAAACTAGGGCTTTGATACTAACTTTCACGACCCAATCCGTCATGATGGCACCCACACTAACCCCCTGGTGGGCGAACCATCCCTTTAACCGATTAATCATTAATTTATCCAAATACAACTTAAATAATAACAGAGTCAATAACAGAGTCAATAATAATATGTCTAACTCATGCCATATAGAGTAAATAAGTGCGGTATACTACAAATTATAACCCCAAGAAATGAAAGTCATCGTACAAGGACTCTAACCATAAGTACTGTCTACGAAATACATAAGTGTCTGAATAGAACAATAATGTCTGGACGTAGGATAGACATCAATAGGAGAGATCTCCAGGAGGCATGGCATGGATAGGAGCTTACCCTCAGATCTGGTCAGGAAGTAGCCTCAGGCTATAAGCGAGGTTTAGAAGATGACTCTGGAGTGCAATCTGCACTCAGAAAGGGTGCAGCAAGGTAGTATCAGCATAAACACTATGTACCGATAGATATCATAGGCCGACTAAGATTAGTATCATGCATACAATCGTAAAATCAACAAGATAGACAGATATGCACAACAACACACGACCGCCACCAACAGCAACAACCTTTCAACAATGAATCAGAGTAAAGGATAATGTCTAACGCAATGCAACCAATGATAAGTATCCCAAACATGCACACATTCTTAAGGACTTGTTTGCACAATAGTCATGACCCGCGGGGGACCCATGGTGTCTATGTACCACTCGCTTCGAAACTGACCTCGGATCACGAGCCCATAACTAGGCCACATCCTAACCCCCTATCAAATATGCCTTATATATATCTATATATCCCGTATACAAGATTAGTCTCAAGATATGGTTCAAGTCTAGAACCCAATATGAAGCACCACACCAATATAAGCATGATCAATCAATAATATCAATGCCAATGAAGTACAAGTCACAATGCCATAAGTCACAACGCCATAAGTCACAACAAGACTCAGATAAATAAACTCAGTAATAGCATGGATCATACGAGCTATCTCAATCAACACGTAGAGTATATATCAACTCTTTCCTTCCAAAACACAACAAGTGCACCTCATGGTTCAATACATAAAGTAACGGCAACAAGCCCACATAATCAGAAGACATGCCAACCTATGTAATACCCAATATGTCATCGTGTCCGAAGACCTAATCATGCTCTCTTCCGTCAGTTCTACTATATATAAAATCTACCAATCAAAATCTAACTAAAGTAAACTGTAACCTACCTCGAATGCTGAAATGGAATGCGAGCTACTCCACCTGAGTTTTCCCTTTGTGTAATGCCTCAGAATGCTCAAAGTCTGGCACTAGTAATGCTAAGTAAGTAATATACCATCTAATTGGAAGAAGAATCGATTTGGGGAAGAATACCCAAAATACCCCTAACAAATCATATGGGTAAAATTGAAAATTAAGGGTGAAATTACCCTGCCCTCAGTCCCAACAATCATAATCCTCAATGTCATGAGTTTCTAATCAGTTTAGACCCTTCAATTCCATAAATTAGTCAAAAACCCCAAGTTTGGGTGAAACCCTAAGTGCCATAATTAGATTCTTGAACTATAGAACAATTCCATCCTAGAATGTGTTAATCTACACTTCTAGATATAAATAGTAAGTTAATCAGCAATAAACAATTTATACTAAGGGTTTCATGATTAGGAGTCAAAATCTCAACACCCAACACTCTAAGACCTTAAATCACCATGGAAACTCAAGAAAGGAAGGTAGATAAGCAAGATAATTGTTTAGAACTTATCCTTAAAGATGATTGCACTAAGTCTTTTCAATATTCACCTCCACAAGCTCTTACAATAAGGTTTTAGAATTGTTGGACTATTGGCTCGAACTTAGGAATATAAAATCAGTTTTCCGTCCCGCCGAACTGCTACAGTGGTTACCAGGATTACCATGGCGATCCTGCCATAGCGGTCAAGCCTTCTACTATAGCAAAAATCACTAAAGGACCATCCCTTGTCGTGGCGGCCAAAACTGCGCCATAGCAGTCCCGCTATGGCGGTCAGACCATCCGCCATGTCAGAATCAAAGAAAGTCCATGCCACCCCATTTATGGTGTCATAACCCCGCCATGGCGGTCACGACAACACCAAGCTGTTGTGGCGGTCACATCGGTTTCGACAAAATTTTGTTTTTTGCAAGTCTTTCTTAAAATCCCAACATCAATCGGAGGCTCCTCCTCCATACACAAACCAGATATGCACGCATATGCATACCACGCTATAGACTCACCGATGGCCTCTGGAATATCTTACGGAGGTCTAATTTACCAAGTTAACCCCCAAATAGATAAAATTAAGTTTCCAACCAAGTTTCCAAAATGCAACCAAATGCCTCAGGAACCGAGCCATCCACCCCACCAAGTCATAAACGACCCTCTGAACCTCATGAAATTGACGACAATCCAAAAAAGGTCTGTTTACCCAAAATTCAACTATTGATCAAATACTTTCACTTAATGATTCTAAATCCGTTAGTTCTCACTGGAATTGCTTATAGTATGGGGAAATGGTCAACAGGGGTAAAATGGTTATGTGACACATAACGACCTCACGAGTCATTACAGTGAATGTGTTAAATGAGTATTAATGCGACATTTTAGTTATATGGAGTTCTTTAAGGATGACCTTGGGTGGAAATAGTTATTTTAAGGTCAACACAAATAGCGAGGTGCATAAGATTCTATATAATCGACTAAATTTATGGTAGCTCTGACTTCCAGCCTGTTTATGTGAAAATTCGTTGGGAACTTGAGAAAACTTAAAACATTAAAGTTGTAGATCTTTGAAATTTCTTTCCAACCATATATGGACCAATTCATACAGAGATATTTTCTAGGAGTTATGCCTATTTAACTGAACATTGTTGGCAGTTCCGACACCCATGCATCGTCGAATTTCATATCTCTGACCAAATATTTGGCTTTGTGCGCCACTTGTGCGACTCGGGGATGGAGTTGTGTGATGGGCGTGCGACTCTTAGCCATCGTACGATCTCGTTTTTCTAGTTTCAAGCTATATAAGCTTCTAACTTCGTCAAAACCCTTCACCACTTCATTTAGGATTATAAAAAATCAAATTGGAAACAACATGAGACCTAATCTCCAAACGAGTTCAAAAGAAGAAAATATGGTCCATATTATAAAAAATTTGAGGCGAAACAATTGAAATCATGACGATAAAAATTAAGCTGCTTTAGCAATGAATCAGCAGCACCGTGAAGATCATTGATTTTAGCATGAGTTTCATCCTTGTTTAACCATACATCAGTTTGCATCTTGTAAGATGCTAGCCCAGAAGATGAAAGAGGAATTCAACCATTTTCCCTCCTTAATGAAATATCCTCTCCGATTTTATTGTTTAGGTTCTCTGCAATGATATCTAATACATATATATACAGAAAGGGTGAAAGAGTTGTACGAAAAATTATATAATGATTGAACAAGAACGTATACGTTACACAACTAGCACGTAAAGTGCACTGTTACACCTCAAACTTTCAGAGCATGAGCACGCCATGTATTTCACCGTATTAATGGAGCATCAGAGATATCCCATGAAGTTTTGGAAGGTACAAGCCATGGGAAGTACGTAACAATGAAGAAAAGGATGAATTACGAGCTCGTAAGTCGTAACCAGGAAGGACAACCTTGGAACCAAAGGACATGACCATTATCAAGTATAATTAATGATAAATATCATGTATGGAGAGTTTGGAAATATTCTGGGACCAAGCAAATTGAAGAAAATAAGTTTGTTGAAAATTTGAAAAAAGTTGGCAGAATTTTAGACAGAAATTTAGGGTCAACTTTAGAAGGGTATATCTCTTAATATATCAGGAGTTTGAAGTGAAACAAAAGCCTAAATTGAAGTTCAGGAAGTCTAGTTTGCAACGCAACAAACCGTTCGTCAAAACGACATCGGAGTAGGGAGTTATGGGCATTTCAAGATAAGCCTCCAAGCTGCCAAATGGCCCCCCGTGGGCCCTACTTGGAAAGTCGGTGGAACCGAATCTCAAGGGGTATAAATACCCTATAATTCCACTTTTTCATTATTTACACTTCTTGGGAGTTATAGACACATCCATACACTTCTCTTAAACACTTATAAACCCTAAAATCAAGAATTCAACAAGGTTACACCAAACTAGTTCATGAAAAGTGATTGCTCTTGCTTTCACTTGATGTTGTGGTGAGTTTGGTCTTAAAGAAAGTTGGTGTGGCTATATTTACTCAAGTATAAGGTATGTTCTTCATCCTATCTATTATGTTAAATGGATTTGAAGGTTTATCAAGTCTTAAAAGTGAAAATAGTTATGGAGGAAAGGTCATAAAGTGTTGTGTTGTGGTTGTTGAGCTTATGGACTGTTTTGAGCATGTTGTGGTTGTATTGTTGAGCTAATTTCCGTGTATATGGATGGTATCTAATGTTTTTAGTGTGTTGTTGAGATTATGCTCCTTGATTGGGAAGAAAGGAAGTGTATAATGTTATTGTATGTTGATAAACATCGTGTGGGATGTTTTATGAAATATTTTGGTATTGATGATGATGCTGCTGGTGTTAGTGTTGTTATTGTTGTGTTGGTTGTTGGTAGTGTGATTTTGGGCTAGGGATATAAACAGGGGAGATGCTGCCCGAATTTTAGCAGATTCTGAAAGGGTTTAATTTGAAGACTTAAGATAAGCATGTGACGATAAGCCTAATAGTAGTATGAATTCTCTTGAATGTAGATTTACGAGCTTGGAAGGATAAGCGTTAAGTAGTAGAAGATCAACAAGGTATGTTAAGGTTATGCTTTCTTTGATTTTGGCATGATCCATGATAGAACGAAACGTAAACGAATGTTGCTCCATAATGATTCTACTCTTAGAACGTTAGAGATATTTACTCTTTGACATTCTTATGATTGACCTTCCAAGCATATTGTTTCTTAAGTCCTAAGTTCCAAAGGGGCATGTACGATGTTTCTCATTCCATAGATTTCTTGATTAATTCCAAGTCCCCAAGGGGGCGTATGACTATGATGACTAGAGAGTCACTCTGAAGGGAGTTCTAAGTTTTATAAGATTTATCATGAATTATACATATATACATATTTATATACCTATGCATCATGATATTATGGGGCATGGGAAGGGCTACGACGTTATATACGCAAACCACCTGATCATATGATGATTGTGATGCCCGAAGAGGCCTATATGATATGATGCACGATCGGGCGCAAAGGAGCGAATGGGTAAAGGTGCGTATACATATGTAAATATTTTCAAAAGTACATTATGCATATTCATGGGCCTTAGCGACAATCGCAGGTACAGGTTGACTTCGACATTCTTCTTATCCTTTGAATCTTAATATGTTGTTTCATTTCTGCCTTACATACTGGGTACATTATTCGTACTGATGTCCTTTTTCCTAGGGGCGCTGTGATTCATGCCATACAGGTGCAGACAGATGAGTAGAGGACACTCGTCATAGGAGGTTCCCTGGTTATCAACTGGTTTTGGTGAACACCATTTCTATTCGGAGTATTGTCGAGTCGGAGTAAATACGTATATATATGTGTCATATGCATTATGGGTATGTCGGGGCCCTGTCTCGACCTATGTTATGGTATCTTGGTTCATGTTAGAGATTTGCATATAGTGTCCTGTTGATAGTGCATCGAGACGTCGACAATTGTGTAAGGCGGCCACATAGGTCGATGTGTTCATATGCATTGATTTAAAGATTTTATTATGACTAAATGTTTTCTTTGACTAAACGATAAGGGAGAAGTCCCTGACATAATGAAAGAGTTCTATTAAAAAGTTTTCATGTTTTACTTGACGGAAGCGTCATTTCATAATTTAAAGGTTCACAAAAAGGTGTGACTTAGGAATAGAATGGTAGTATGACACTCAACCGAGTAGGGTCATGGGTGTCAGTCGTGGCCCTCCGGTTCGGGTTATGATGGAAGTAGTATCAGAACAGTTCATCCTAGAGGTTGTGTACTAAGTCGTGTCTAGTAGAGTTTTGTTTATGATGTGTTGCGTGCCACATTCATAAACAGGAGGCTACAGGACATTTAGTGTGGTTACTCTTCTTTCTTATCCAATATCGGGCTATATAGCTAAGTTATAAGTTATGAAATCCTTGAATTTAACCTGAATGTTTTTGTTGGTGATGAGTAGTTGATTGCTTAAGTTTTGGAATGAGTGGTAAGAGTTGAAGTTCGTCGATCAGGAAGGTATGTTTTTCCTGTCTTGTCAATATTCGTATATGAGTTAAATTCTATGTGGGTGAGTTATGTATCTGGATGTGTTTTCTGTGTTGTGTGTAGGTTTGTGATAGTAAGAATTACAGAGGAGACTTTGCCAAAAAAATTCGAAGTTAAGTTACTTGAATATGTGTGTGTTGTGGAAGAAGATTAAAAGGAAACATGGTAACAAGACTACAAGTTGAGTTGTTAGTAGTGAGTTATTTGCAATGGAATCTTAAAATGGTTTTAGCTTAATTCTAAAGGATGATTTCTACGGAGAGGATGATTAGTGGTTCGAGGGATTCAAGAATGACTTACATCTGAGGTTTTACAGAAACAAACCCCATAGGAGATTTAGGGAAAAACCGATGGGACAGGTAGGGTGCTATGAATTGAGTGAAATAAGGAGGCTTATTACGATTAACATGAAGGTAATGATTTATAGGAAAGAATCTGGAATCGGTTAGAGAATAATGTGTCGACTTGGAGTCAATTGAAAAATAAAGGGAAGTGTGTGACAAGGTAGGCTAAAGAAATAACAAAGAAGTAATGATAGTCATATACAAGGAGACAATATGGTATGTATACAAGGTCGGCTGGTACAAAAGGGATAATCTAAAATAGCATCAATGAAGCAAGCAAGGAAAGGTGCCATATCTGAATAAGAGAATTTGCTTACTAGTAGAGAAATAAAGAGCAAGGACCATCTTAATGGCAACAGGTCCCAGGACGGTAGCTAGATATCAGTTGACCACTGGGTACGTACATAAGAACATGAGGATATGAAACTAATGAATGAGTTTGATAAAGAATTGGGATACTATGAAAGAAGACTAATGAGCCCATAGTATAAGAGAATGGAGATCAGGAACTAAAGGAGGACAACTATTTCAGGAAATTAATGATAGCGTCGTAAGCTTGCAAGCTACAACATTCGAGGATGAATTTTTCTAGGGGGGGGGGGGGAGGATGTTACAACTCGCACTTTCAGAGCATGATCATGCCACGTATTTCACCGTATTAATGGTGTATCAGAGACGTCCCATGAAGTTTTGAAAGGTATAAGCCATGGGAAGTATGTAACAATGAAGTAAAGGATGAATTACGATCTCGTAAGTCGTATCCGGGAAGGAAAACCTTGAAACCAAAGGACATGACCTTTATCAAGTATAATTAATGATAAATATCATGTATGGAGAGTTTTGAAAGATTCCGGGACCAAGCAAATCGAAAAAAATAAGTTTGTCGAAAATTTTAAAAAAGTTGGCAGAATTTTGAACAGAAATTTTGGGTCAACTTTAGAGGGGTATATCTCCTAGTATATCAAGAGTTTGAAGTGAAACAAAAGCCTAAATTGAAGTTAAGGAAGTCTAGTTTCCAACGCAACAAACCATTCGTCAAAACGACATCGGATTAGGGAGTTATGGGCATTTCAAGATAAGCCTCCAAGCTGCCAAATTGCTCCCCGCGGGACCCACTTGGAAAGTAGGTGGAACCAAATCGGTGGAACCAACTCTAAAGGGGTATAAATACCCTATTATTCCATTTTTTTTTAATCATTTACACTTCTTGGGTGTTTTAGACAAATCCATACACTTCTCTTAATCACTTATAACCCCTTAAATTAAGAATTCAACAAGATTACACCAAACTAGTTCATGAAAAGTGATTGTTCTTGCTTTCACTTGATGTTGTGGTGAGTTTGGTGTTGAATAAAGTTGGTGTGGCTAAGTTTATTCAATTATAAGGTATGTTCTTCAGCCTATCTCTTATGTTAAATGGATTTGAAGGCTTAGCAAGTCTTAAAAGTGAAAATAGTTATGGAGGAAAGGTCATAAAGTATTGTGTTGTGGTTGTTGAGTTTATAGACTGTTTTGAGCATGTTGTGGCTGTATTGTTGAGCTAATTTTCATGTATATGGATGGTATCTAATGTTTTTGGTGTGTTGATGAGATTATGCTCCTTGATTGGGAAGAAAGGAAGTGTATATTTTTCCTGTATGTTGATAAACCTTGCGTGGGATGTTTTATGGAATATTTTGGTATTTGTGATGATGCTGTTGGTGTTAGTATTGTTGTTGTTGTGCTGGCTGTTGGTATTGTGATTTCAGGCTAGCGATATAAATAGGGGAGATGCTGCCCGAATTTTGGCAGATTCTAAAGGGTTTAATTTGAAGACTTAAGATAAGCATGTGACGATAAGCCTAACAGTAGTATGAATTCTCTTGAACGTAGATTTATGAGCTTGGAAGGATAAGCGTTAAGTAGTAGAAGATCAACAAGGTATGTAAAGTTTATCCTTTCTTTCAATTTGGCATGATCCATGATAGAACGAAACGTAAATGAATGTTGCTCCATAATGATTCTACTCTTAGAACGTTAGAGAAATTTACTCTTTGAGATTCTTATGATTGAGCTTCCAAGCATATTTTTTCTTAAGTCCTAAGTCCCAAAGGGGAATGTACGAGGGTTCTCATTTCCATACATTTCTTGGTTAATTCCATGTCCCGAAGGGGGCGCATGACTATGATGACTAGAGAGTCACTCTGAAGGGAGTTCCGAGTTTTATAAGCTTTATCATGCATTATACATATATACCTATTTATATACTTATGCATCATGATATTATGGGGCATGGGAAGGGCTATGGCGTTATATACGCAAACCACCTGATCAACTGGTATATGATGATTATGATGCCCGAAGAGGCCCATATGATATGATGCCCGATGGGGCGAAGCTCGAAGGAGCGAATGGGTAAAGGTGCATATACATATGTACATGTTTTCAAATGTACATTATGCATATTCATGGTCCTTAGCGACAGTCACAGGTACAGGTCGACTCCTACATTATTCTTATCCTTTGAATCTTGATATGTTGTTTCATTTCTGCCTTACATACTTGGTACATTACTCGTACTGACGTCCCTTTGCCTGGGGCAGCTGTGTTTCATGCCACACAGGTGCAGACAGATGAGTAGAGGACACTCACTATAGGATGTTCCTGGGCTATCAGCTGGTTTGGTGAACACCATTTCTATTCGGAGTATTGCCGAGTCAGAGTACATATGTATATATATGTGTCATATGCATTATGGGTATGTCGGGCCTTATTCTGACCTATGTTATGGTATCTTGGTTCATGTTAGAGACTTTGCAGACAGTGTCCTGTGGATAGTGCGTCGAGATGTCGACAGTTGTGTAAGGCGGCCATATAGGTCGATGTGTTCATATGCATTGATTTAAAGATTTTGTTGTGACTAAAGGTTTTCTTTGACTAAACGATAAGGGAGAAGTCCCTGACATAATGAAAGAGTTCTATTAAAAAGTTTTCATGTTTTACTTGACAGAAGCGTCATTTCATAAATGGTTCACAAAAAGGTGTGACTTATGAATAGAATGGTAGTATGGCACTCAGCCGAGTAGGACCTTGGGTGTCAGTCGCAGCCCTCCGGTTTGGGTCGTGACATGCACGACCAAACAACCATATAATATAAGCTTGTTTTTTATAACTATAATTAAAATGAAAACCTTTAGGTCCCAACATTTTTTTTTGTACCGGATGATTTTTTTAAAAAAAATTTATTTAGGGAATTATAACGTTTATATTCTGATGGCTTGTTTGCTTTTAATATGGGACATCAATTCTCCCAAAAAAAAAATGTTTTAAATAAGAAGCCAAATAAGAATACTGTTTCTTAGAAAATGCAACAATGTTAGAAAATTATAATACAATTTATACCGATAGAAGTAAGAAATTAAAGATTTAACAAGACCATCGCCTTCGCAGCCCTCAATCTTTGGCTGTTCATCCAACACGACGACTTTATCCGCCTCATCAACCTTCAAAATGTTGGTGTTAAGACCTAACTTGCAGCAAATGCTTCAACACAAGGCACATACAGCATCCCCGCATGGCTAAAACAACAACCGCATTTTCCTATATCAGCTTCACCACACTCGCATAACCATGTTGATGTTGTTAGTCTCACTGGAAGGTTACAATTCGCTATTGGTGGCACCACCAGTCATGGTAGCAGATGATAAGCTCATGCTATCGTATGTTGTGGCGGCAGATGAGCCCATGCAACCACCTACTGTGGTGGCAGATGAGCTCATGCTGCCGCATGCTGAGGCGGAAGATGAGCTCATGCTATGGCTGCCTTGGGTAGTGGAAAACGAAAATAAATTTCTGTTGGAAATAGTTTGACGCAAGGTATCAAAGAGGGAAGTAGTACTGGAGAAAGCAGGCCAAGGTAGAATATATATTTAGCCTATAGGGTTGTTAGAAGTACGAGACTACGGTCATTAATGTGATATAATACATGTTTCATTGTTATGTGTTATTTCGTAACTAAAATACTTTTCATGACTATCTCAAATATAGTTTATGATGACCTTCTAGTACTTCTAGTCCTCTACAATTGCAAAAAAAAAAAAAAAAAAAAAAATGTTTATTATAATGTTTCAATATTTTGAATTAGGTTAAGATAATTAAATTCACTTATTATGATTAGATTCTATATATTATGGATATTTCATTTAACACTTCTTAAATTATTGTTAGATGTGAATATGTTAAATGAGTATTAATGTGACATTCTAGCTATATGAACTCCTACAAGGATGAATTTGGGTGGAAATAGCTGTTTTATGGTCAAGAAAAATAGTGACGTGCATAAGATTCGATAGAAACAATCAAGTTTGCGTTAGCTGTGAATTCCAAGTTGATTACGTGAAAATCCGTTGGGAACTTGAGAAAACTTATAACATTAAAGTTGTCGATGTTTGAAACACTTTTCCAACCATATATGGACCAACTCAAATCGAGATTTGCTCTAGGATTTATGCACATTTTGCAGAATATTGTTCGTAGTTCGGACATCGTGCGCCGGCAAATTTCATGTCTCTGGCCAAATTTTGGCTATGTGCGCCACCTGGGGCGGCAGACGAGCTCATGCTGCCGCTTGCTTAGGCGGCAGACGAGCTCATGCTATTGCTGCCCTGGGCAGTGGAAAAAGAAAACAAATTTCTGTTAGAAATAATTTGACGCAAGGAATCAAAGAGGGAAGTAGTACTGGAAAAAGCAGGCCAGTATAAAACATATATATAGCCTATGGGGTTGTTAGAAGTGGGAGACTATGGTCAATGATGTGACGTAATGCATGTGCCATTGTTAAGTGTGATTTTGTCACTAAAATACTTTTCATTACTCTCTCATATTTTGTTTATGATGACCTTTTATTACTTCTAGTCCTCTACAGTTGCCAAAAAAAAAGGTGTTTATGATAATGTTTCAACATTTTGAATTAGGTTAAGATAATTAAATTCAGTTATTATGATCAGATTCTATACATTATGGATATTTAATGTAGCACTCTGTAAATTCATGCTAGATGTGAATGTGTTAAATGAGTATTAATGAGACAATTTAGCTATATGAAGTCCTATAGTGATGACTTTGGGTGGAAATAGTTGTTTTATGTTCAAGAACAATAGTGAGGTGCGTAAGATTCGATATAATCGACCAAGTTTTCGATTGAAATCATGATGAGTGAAATAAAGCTGCTTTAGCCAAGAATCAACAGCACCTTGAAGATCATTGAATTTTGCATGAGTTTCTTCCTTGTTTAACAATACATCATTTTGCATCTTATAAGATGCTAGCCTAAAAGGAGAAATAGGAATTCCCCGGTTTTCCCTCCTTCTTAAAGAAATACCCTCCTATTTTGTCATTTAGGGTCTCCGCAATGATATCTAATATCAGAAAATAATATGTATATGAGATGTGTAGATGTATGTGTGTTGTGTGTGTGTATATATATATAGTGAGAAAGGGAGAAGGAGATGTATGAAAAATTGTATAATAATTGGACAAAAACGCATACGTTAACAAGCTTAGGAACTAATGTGCACGACCAAACAACCATATATATTAAAAAAAAAAAAAAATATATATATATATATATATATATATATATATATATATAAATACTGCTTTCTATAACTATCATTAAATTGAAAACCTGCAGGTCTCGATTAATTTTTTTTTTTTTTTTTTTTTTTTGTATAGGGTGTTTTTAAAAAAAATTATTTAGGGAATTAATAACTTTTATATTTTGATGGCTTGTTTGCTTTTAATATAGGACACCAATTCTCCCAAAAAGAAAATATTTGTTTTAAACAGGGAGCCAGTAAGAAATTTAAGATTTAACAAGACCACCACCTTCGCAGCCCTCAATCTCCGACAACTCATCCAACACGATGGCTTTATCCGCCTCATCAACCTCGAAAAGGTTGGTTTTAAGACCCAACTCTTTAGCAAATGCTTCAACACAAGGTACATACAGCACCCCCGCGTGGCTACAACAACAATCGTGTTTTCCTATATCAGCTTCATCACACTTGCGTGACCATGTTGTTGTTGTTAGTCTCACTGGGCGGCTGCAATTCGCAACTGGTGGCACCACTAGTCGTGGTAGCAGATGATGAGCTAATGCTATCGCATACAGTGGTGGCAGATGAGTTCATACTGCCGCCTGCTGTGGCAGCACAAGAGCTCATGTTTCTGCATGCTTAGTTTGATGCACGGTATCAAAGAGGGAAGTAGTACTAGAGAAAGCAGGTTAGGGTAGAATCTATATATATATATTGCCTATAGGGTTGTTTGAAGTTGGAGACTACAATAAATGATGTGATGTAATACATGTGTCATTTTTAAGTATGATTTCGTCACTAAAATACTTTTCATGACTATCTTATATTAATTTTATGATGACATTTTAGTACTTCTAGTCCTTAAAAAAATTATGATAATGTTTCAAAATTTTGATTTAGCTTAAGATAATTAAATTCATTTATTATTATAGATTCTATATATTAGGATATTTGATGTAACACTCTGTAAATTCGTGCTAGATTGGAATGTGTTAAATGAGTAATAATGTGACATTTTAGTTATATGAAGTCCTATAGGGATGACTTTGGTGGAAATAGTTGTTTTATGGTCAAGAAAATGTTGAGGTGCATAAGATTCGATAGAATCGATCAAGTTTCTAGTAAGTCTGACTTCCAGGCTGTTTACGTCAAAATCCGTTGGGAACTTGAGAAAACTCATAACATTAAAGTTGTCGATCTTTGAAATACTTTTCCAACCATATATGGACAAACTCAAACAGAGATCTTCTCTATGAGTTATGCCCATTTTACTGAACATTTTATGCAGTTCGGACACTCGTGTACCAACGAATTTAATGTCTCTGACCAAATTTTGGTTTTGTGCGCCACCTGTGCGTTTCAGGGATCAGGCACAGGAAGTGACGTGCGATGGGCGTGCATCGTACAACAATAGTACAACTCTGTTTTTCTGGTTTCGGACTATATAAGCTTCTAACTTTGTCAAAACCCTTCCCCACTTCATTTTGGATAGTAAAAAATCAAATTGGAAACAACAACATGAGACCTAATCTCCAAACAAGTTCAAAATAAATAAATATGGTCCATATTGAAGAAATTTGAGGTAAAATCATGATGAGTAAAGTTAAGTTGCTTTAGCCAAGTATCAGCAGCAACTCGTAGATCGTTGAATTTTGCATGAGTTTCTGCCTTGTTTAGCCATACATCAGTTTGCATCTTGTAAGATGCTAGCCCAAAAGAAGAAAGTGGAATTCCACCATTTTCCCTCCTTCTTAATGAATTATCCTCTCATATTTTTGTAATGACCCGATTGGTCGTTGTAGTGCTAATGACCCTTTTAACCCTGTTAAACCTTTCCCGTGGTCATCGGGCGGATTTTTGAGTGACTTTTGGAGTTTTGAGCCATAAAATGGGATTTGTTTGACCCAACATTGACTTTTGGGTAAATAGACCTTTTTCAGAATTTTGTCGATTCCTAGTGGTCCGGATGGGCATTTACGACTTGGTAGTGTGTTCGTTTCGATTCTCAATCCGTTTGGGAGCATTTTGGAACTTGGATTGGAAACTTGGCTTTAGGCATTGGGGGTTGACTTGGTTAAGTAAACCTCTGTTGGAAATTCCGCAGATGAATTCGTAGCACGTTTTTATGTGTGTATGCATGTCTGTTTTGTATCTGTGGGGCCTCAAGTGATAGTTGGATTTCGGGTTGGAAATTATCAAAAACCAGTAACATTCTGGTATCTGGTGTCCGCCGCAGCGGCCCCGTGGTAGCGAAGGGCTGACGACTATAGCTGTTTGGTGTAATTGTGGCGATCCGCCACAACGGTCTACCAACCGCTGTAGCGGACTCGCGGTGGCAGTAATGGGTGCCGCTACAGCGGCTTAGAGGTTTTGTAAGTGGGCTGCTGTAGCCGTTCTTGGGTCGCCATAGTGGTTGCGCTGCAGTGGGCCTGTGACCGTTGCAGCCGATGTCGGGCTGATTCTATTCTTTTTCTCAAGTTAAAACCCTTAAAACCTATCACTTCTCTTCATCACTTTCAAAGCATACTTTGGGAGAATTGATCAACTTGTGGACTTAATCTTCTTAGAGGTAAGATCTATGACCCTAAACTTCATCATTTACCTTCCAAGATCCTTAATCCATGCTTAGAATCACTAGAATCAAAATAGAGAAGATGAGTCTTGTGATAAATTTCTTGAAATGGGTCTAGACTTCAAAAATGGAATTTGATGGTGATATTGACTAGGATGACCATAGAATTTAATGAATTCCTTTTTGTTAATCTTATTTCTTCAATTATTTGTTGTTAAGCTTATTTCTTCCATTATTACTGATTAATTTAAGAATTGGGATTCATACCCAAATTTGGGGATTTTCCTTTAAATTCGAATTAGGCTTAATCTTGAGTTGTTTTAGCAATTGATTAGTGGGTTAGACGCCTACAGCTTGAATTTCGTGTTCCATCTTTCAATTTCCTATTTTACCCTTGTAGGCCCGTTTCTCCAATTCCTTGGGTTAGAATTTGACCTAACTAGAAGTATAGCAATATGGGTGTTGTTATTCATGATTTTTAATATAGAATTCGATTATGAATAGACTTTGAGTACTTGGAGGTGCTACAAAAGGGAAAGTCCAAGGTGTGACAGCTATGGCTCTTGTTCAACTTTCCAGGTAGGTTACGACTTACCTTTTTAGTTAGTCTTCAGTTAGCAAATCATATGTAGAGTTAGGTATTGTTGGAGAAAGCATGTGAGCCTTTGGGTACGGAGTTGGGATGGAATACTTAGGTTGGTATTGTTGTTGACTTGGGCTTGTCGCCTTATTGTATTCTATTGAATTGTTGCTTATTTGTGAGTTGTTGGATTGTCACCACGTGATTGATTCTAGAGTTCATGCTTAGTGATTACTTTATATGTCGGGAGCATATTTATCATGATTGAGGTTGTTGGGAAGAAAAGAAAAGTTATGATATTGATATTGTGATTGAGATATGTGTCCAAGTGTGAAACCGTTGATTCATATAATCTTTTTGGCATTGTTATCATGCATTCATTCATTTATACATATATTAGGACCAGGTTGCGTACCGCAACACTTATTTGGATCAGGTTGCACGTACCGCAACACTGATTGGGATCGAGTTGCACGTTCCGCAACATTGACTATTTGGATCGGGCTGTGCACCACAGGAAGCACGTGGACTTAGAATTCCCCCATGGGTCATGATTGTTGAGGCGATGAGATATTCTGCCAGAAGCGTGTGTGTATCACAAAGATTTGCATTGCATTCATCTCATATTTATATATGGCATCGTATTGGACTTGTTGGTTGATCTTTGGTGATTCGTGCACTTGATAGTAGTTCTGAGATTGCGCTTCAGACTTATAGTGGATTTCGAGGTGATATACTAGACTTGGTGATTTGGTACTGGATTTGATACTTGGACTATGTTGAATTATATCTGATTGTGAGCATGCGTACTTTTTCAGTATCTTTCTTATATATATATATGATTATCTAACTGTTGTCGACCTATGATGCCTACTCAGTACGTGTTTTTGTACTGATTCTACCCGCTGCATTCTTTTTTGAGTGTTGAGTTCATGACCGGTTCGACTTCTGCGCTTCGTGACTGAGTCCCGAGGATGTCTGACGAGCATTCTATGGAGAGCACTTAGATGGATTGGTTGCTCGGAGGGCTTTATCTATTCTTGTCTTTCTATTCAATCATTTAGACAGTTATGTATGGATATTTGAGACTTGTAGTTCCTAGACATTATGTAGTGGCTCCTGTACTATTTAGATTAGATTTTGGGATTTGATGTATCTTCCACACTTATTACATTTACCTATTGATGTTAGACTTATTATTACGTAATTCTGGGTGATTGGATTTACTTTATGTATTGTTTGGTTGAGAATATGGGACGGGTTAACCTACAGGGGTGGGAAATAGTCCCCTAGTTGGGGCGTGACAATTTTATCATTTAGGTTCTCTGCAATGATATCAAATATCAAAAATTAATATGTATACGAGATGTGTGCATATGTATATACACATATATGTGGAAAAATATAATGATTGGACAAGAACGTATACGTTACCAAGGTAGCATGTAATGTGCAAGACCAAACAACCATATATATTTAAAAAAGTTTAAATAATGTAAGCTTGGTTTTTATAACTATCATTAAAATGAAAACCTGAAGGTCCCAACATTTTTTTTTTATACTGGATTGGTTTTGAAAAAAAAAATTATTTAGGGAATTAATAACTTTTATATTTTGATGGCTTGTGGTAACGACCCTTTTGGTCGTTATAGTCTTTTCAGTACTTTTGACCCTTCCCCGAGCTTGTTTAGCTCACATTTGACCTGAGGGGACTATTGACACACTTCCTGAGGTGTTTGGATATAATTTGAGTGACTTTTTGGGAAATTTGGGCTTAAAGCAAAAAAGAGTTGACTCAAAGTTAATTTTTGGGTAAACGGACCTTTTCAAGAATCCGTCGATTTCAAGAGGTCTGGATGGTCTTTTAGAACTTGTGCATATATTTGGTTCGATTCCCAATGCACTCAGGTGCATTTAGAAACTTGGGTTGGGATGTTAGATTTGAGTTATCGGGGGTTGACTCAGTTAACCGGACCTTCGTTGGGAATTCCGAGGCCACAAGCCCATTCGTAGCGTGTTTTTATATATGTCTGCATATATGGTATGTAAGCCAATGGCCTCGGGTGATAGTCGGGATTTCGAGTTGAGATTGTGAAACTTGGGGATTTTCTGGTGTCTGGTGCCCCGCTGTGACGCCACCAGAACCGCAATGGCGGCATCGCTATAGCGGTGGCCATGCCACAAAAGTGGCCTAGAGCGTTCACTAGCTGACTGCCACAGCAGTCTGAGAAAGCATTAAAGTGGGACTGCCGCAGCGGTCTCGTTGTCGCAAAAGCGAGTATCAGGCAGATAGATTCATTAGTAAGTGTTAAAAGCCCTAAGTTCCTAATTCATTATTATTCCGACTTTAGAGCTACTGGGGACATTTCAAGGCAATCCTTGTGGGAAAATCTTCGTGGTAAGTCCTTCCATCTTCATTGCTATTCCTTATTCCCTTAATCACCTTAGGATTCCATTATCATGCTAGTTCATTAAGAGTTTTAGGATTAAAAGAGTGTTCAATGAGTTCTTCATTCTAGGCTTTAAAGTCTTGATTTATTGCTTGGGTTAGCTTCATTAAGCATGGAATTGATGATTAGGATTTATCATTGCATGATTCCTTCCTGACTAGATGCTAATTTATGGAATTGGAAGTTAGAGTTCATACCCAAATTTGGGGGTTTTGCCTAGAACCTGAATTTAAGTGATTTGTTAGTTCTCCTAGCTTATTATTGATGGGAATTGACCACCTAGAACATTAATTTCATGTTGAGACCTATAGATTCTTTATTCCATCTTTCTAGTTCATAAACCCCTTTCCATAGGTTGGGATTTGGGTCTTGAATAGAAGTAAGATTTGAATGATGCTCTTTTTGGTTTTAATTTCATGATTCAGATATGTTTGGACTTCCATTATCTCGAGGCTCAAAAGAAGGGGAAGACTAAGGTTTGATTTTGGAGACTTTGTTGCTCGGCTCTCTAGGTAGGTTATGGTTTACGTTATGGTGAGACTTCAATTAGCGAAGCATACATTTAGATGATATTGTCGGAGAATACATGAAACCTTCGAGTATGAAGTTGGATTGGATATTGTCTTAGGTTAGGCCTTGTTGTATGATTTGGGGCTAGCTACCCCGTTGTGTTGATTTACTTACCTTCTTCTATTTACTTACTGGCTCGTTACCGCGTTGAGACATTGGGTAATTGTGACTAGTGGTATAGCATGACTATGATATTGCAGTACTTTACTTGATTGGTATTGAGATGAGATTGTGATTTTATTGTGGCTTATCGTGTAGCCTTATTATTACTACTACTTGTGTGCCCAGGGTGGTACTGTTTGGAATTGAATTGGTTGTTGATATTACATAGCATCGTATTCATATTCATTTCCATGATTCATTGATATTGCATGGTTATGGTACTGATGATGGTAAGTGAGAGAGTGTAGCCTCCGAGGTCTTTGTCGAAGAGCGTAAAAGAGAGATGAGTGAACACTGCCTGAGGTTTCTTGCCGGGAACGAATGTGTCATGATCCAAACCGATGACTCGTGACGAGCGTCAGACCTTTAGCGACCAAACATCCCTATACTCATATCTGAATCTTACTAAACATCAAGGGCCCATAATGGCATAAACTGATCTAAAAAAAAGGGGGAAGCATCAAACTCTGTACAATCTGCATCTATACACAATATGCGGGAGAACAAAGGCATGCCAGCTAGGCTGCTACATATACTGTACACAAAAGAATAGAAGCCGACAAGGCTACACCATCTGACTACTACATAAAACTGTCTACAGACCGCTACTGGAATGAAAGTTGTAGAAAGGATGGGACAGGGCCCTGTCATACGCATATGCATACACATCTCAAAAGGGTGGCATACCAAGACTGACTGCAGCTCCGGATCAAATGGAGCGCACTGACCGCTGCTAGATCTAGAGGTCCTACGGAGCTGGACCACCTGTCTATCTACCTGTACCGCGGCATGAACGCAGCCCCCCCCCCCCCCCCCCCCCCCCGAGTAACGGGAGTCGCACGGTAATGTACCGAGTATGTAAGGCATAAGAACAACAGATATACATAATAATCATGGATAAGATCTGAACTCATAAACTAAAATGACTAACTGCATGTACTTGTATGAACTAGTATCTGGCTGTATCTGCACAAATCTGTATAACTGACAATGCCTCTGCGAGCACATGATATGCATGCTCATGCCTATCAATGAAGGTCATACATCTATATATGTGTGCGTATATAACACCTGATATATGTGCGTGTATAACGCCTGTAAAGCCTCTATGGCATCTCATCATATCATATCGGCTCCTCTGCAGCCATAATCGATATTATCAATATCATCATCATAGTGGTAATGCATATATAACGCCTCTATCTCTTCTCATACTTTATTATATCTAATATTCGCGTATATAACGCCTTTTGGTCACGGGTCAATGTACATAAGTATATAATGAATGTAATGCATGAATAAACTGTATGCATGGAACTGGCTACATAAGACTGGACCCATGAACAGAAGGATCACTCATAAATGAGGTACATGAACATCAAAGACTGAAGTACTCCTAATGCTTCTAGGAATAGAGTAATATGGAAGCTCGCTTACTCACTTGTTGGATCATACCATAGGATCATGCTAAAAGACGGAAAGAAGGGCCTTAACATACGTTGAAGTATACTCAATCGTCCAACTTCTACCTCTCGAACTTGCAAGTCTACAATTAAGATAACATAGGCCTCAATTAGACTATTTACCTCGTTTACTAAGCATTTTAAACACAAATAAAGCTTGACAATTTATGGGCAACATTTTCCTTATAAGCTTAACAACTCTTTAACTTCTCATTCGATCCAACATCAACCACAATACCCACAACACAATGACAACACATAAAACATATCAAAATATACATAAATCCATCTCCAATCATCTCTTAAAGTAGCCTCAAATCAATATCTTACCCTTCATCAACTTACCACTTCCATAAGTATCCCCTCTTCACTAAAAACCACTAAGACTCTTGATAGTTAACTCAACTACAAGGGTAGAAATCATTTACATACCTTGAGAGGTCTAAGATTCCAAGAATCACTTCAACTCCAACTCCCCTAGCTTCACAACCTTGAAGAAACCCTAGAATCAACCTTGTTCTTTACAAGCACGGGTTCACCAGCTCGAATTTTATCAAATTTCTACTAATAATGATGAAAAATTATTGGGAGAGAAATATTAGGGTTTTTCTCTGATTTGGAATAAGGAAAATATGAAATAGGGTCGTGAACCACATATTTATACTAGGAATTAAAAAGGCTACAACGGTCCGGTTAGACGAGCGGGTCAACGACTAGACGACATGTCGACGGTCCGTCAACTTGCTTCGTCGACCTGCGCCTATAGATTTCCAGCTGTGGAACCCTATTGACGCCGCATGTCGACGGTCCGTCAATAATGTCGACGACCAATCGATGATGACTGGTGTCTGCAGATTTTTCTGATTCAGTTCAGATATCGTCGATTCGATTCGTTCAACTTCTAAATCTATAAATTGCCAGGAATATCTGCTAGTACTCTTGTACACGGGGTAAGACACTTTCTACCTCTAAACTCAGGCTCGGGTCTCTATTCCAAGAGCATACCCGACTAGGAAACCATATGTTCTACCACTACGAAAATGAGGGGTGTAACAGAATAAGTGACAATGCCCGAGGTTTCTTGTCAGGATCAAGAGAGTGCTTGTGATCCAAGGACATATTCCTGAGCGAGTGGTGTAACGGTTCGCATTTCGCGGGCGGGGTTAGCACTCAGAAAGCTACTTCGAACTTGTTGGTGCTCTTTCGGACTTTTTTTAAAAGAGTTGCCACCTAATTTTTAGGAAATTAGGAAAAGCCGTTTCGAAGGTTTTATTCATATACGGTGAAAAAGTCTTCGTAATTCAAAGTTCTAGGTAAGGGTTCTGGTGATCCCCTAGGGAAGGTGTTAGGCACCCTAGTATTAAGGATCCGTACTATACGGTTGACCTTCGAATTCCAATGTATGAGTATTTGCATGAACTGTTTATTTCGTGTTTATTCCCGCATTTATAAAATCTGTCATTTATTGCATATCATTTAATTTTGAAAAGAATTGAATATATCCCCCTTATATATGGGGTATTTAGGTTTGGATTTATAATATCCAGATACTAATAGTTTCCTTATACGTATAAGGATAGTACAAAAAGGTATAAAAATTGTTTTGTTTTATGAATGAGTGAGTATAATCCTGTTCATGCTTAATCTCGTACTTGGCTTTGGGTCAATCCGTTTAATACAATTAGAACGTCTAATCCTAAAGCCTTGTATTACCAATGCGTATTTCACTTATTTGAACAAGTCTAATTTATGAAAATGGTTTATTTTTTATTTATTTTTTGGAACCGTGTATATATATATATATATATATATATATATATATATATATATATATATATATATATATATATATATATATATATATAATATAGGCTTCTCGCCTTACAAAGGCTTGAGCCCAAAAACCCGTATGCTTTTGTGAAAAGGAGGTTCAATGGACTTAGTCCAATCTTTTGTTTCTTTTCCTTTTGAAAGTCAGGTGGGCTTTGGCCCAAATTGTTCTCTTTTATTGAAAAATCAAGTAGGCTAAGGCCCGAGATGTTTCATGCTTTCAGGTGGGCATTGGCCCAAGAAATCCTTCGTTTTTACTGTAGGGGCTTGGCCCAAGATCACTCCAGTCAAATTTAAATTTTTGTCCACAACATGTTTCGACAAAAACAAGCTGCAGTATCTGGACATAGTATAGGAATAAGCAATTTACATCACATAGCTAGAATGGCACAGAACAAAAGCAAACCGAGACATATGCAGATGCAACGTAGACATAAAGCCAATTATAAGTACATAGTCATGGTTAAGAGATAACTGAAACTATAGACATAGCTTAGGCAGAGACAAACTGTAAATACATAGTCATGAGGATAATACAAGCAGACTGTGACCATAAACATAACATGGACAAGAACAAAGAAGAGATTGTGGGTCTGATATCCATGATAGCACTAAGTGACTCACACAATGATCATAATGTAGACAAAGATGTATATGACCTATGCTTAGCTAAGACAGAATCACACAAGGTGGTCATGGCATTCCTTGATAGTTGAATGACCATTATAAAGGACGCATATAATGTGTAAAGAGGTACCTTTTATGATTTAAGTGAATACAGCTTAAGCAGGACTATACAGTTAGGATCAAATCCCTCTAGTTTAGCAATCACATACAGAAGCAGGTGACACTCAAGACAAGTGATGAAGTCCCAACTAGTGTAATATCTTTTTAATGTGCAAAATTAGAGTGCAAAAGAATGGAAAGGAAGTATAGGAAGAATTGAAAATGCAAGCAGACTTTTTTCACAATCCAACCGGAGGGCCATGACGGGCACCCAGAACTAACCTACTGAGCACCTCTTAACATACTCTCATATTCATATCTAGGTGAGCCACATGGCCAACTCATAATTATCACGAACCAAAAAATCACAAATTCCATTGAACATTGGCAAATCTATATAAATATCATTAACTATGCCCATATATATACAAGCCGACAAGGCTACTAAAAATGACATACAAAATGTGAATCGATAAGGCTATGGGATATCTAGCTATGTACATCTATCTACGAGCCTCTACATGGAGTACGTAATATCATAAGGACGGGACAGGACCCCTCCATGCCCAAATATGTACACAAAAGAATAGTACCAACTAAACTGCAGCTCCGGATCAAATGGAGCACCTTTATGCAATCACTGATGAAGCAGCCTAGGGGTCTGGTCCGTCTCCCTGTCTACCTGTGGGCATGAACGCAACGTCCACAAACAAAAGGACGTCAGTACAAACAATGTACTGAGTATGTAAGGCATGAATAGCAACATGATGAAAACATAAAGATAACATAAGATAAAGAGAGCAACTTGTACCTCATAAGACGATTGTCATGCATACTTAACCTTTCTCTAAAGGGAACATTCATGCATGTACATATACGATACCATACCCAGCCATATAGGCTCAGTGTCGCTCATACCCGGCCATAACAAGGCTCGGTATTTTTCGTACCCAACCATAGAAAGGCTTGGGGTTATCCATACCCAATTGCAGTGGTGTGCACAATAGATATCATACCCGGCCATATAAGCTCAGTTTCAGAAAATATCTATATACATATATGACATACATGAGTATCCAAATGAAGCATTACAACTCTATCAGGGTGACATAAAGTCAGTAAACCCCCTGATTTCTATTATGGAAGCACCATCACCATGAAGAGCTTTTATCAATAATATCTTAAGAATCTTGAATGTCATGAGCTTCTAGTATTTTATAGGAAATAGGACATTATGGATATCATAGATGGATTCACAATAAGGAAATCATGTCTTTAGAAAGAAAGGGTTAGCCTTAACATATCTTTACGTCTTCTTAACTACTTAACGTTATCTTCCAAAGCCCGCAAATCTACATTCAAGAGGATTCATACTAAATTTACATCTTGAAAACACTCTTAAGTTCAAACTAGTGTAATTAACGAGCTAAATTTGGGCAGAACTTCCCCTATTTTGTCAAATTCCACCATATTACAAAACAACTCCCAAACTACAATAATAACATCCAAATATCATAATCAAGAATTTATATTCAATTTAATCTCAAATTTATACAAAATCCCCTTTCAAGTTCATCTAATAGTCATTAACTTCAACTCAACACTTTATGACTCTTCCACTTTAATTCTTTTCCTTTCCAAGTGATACTAAATCTTTTCATCAACTCAATCATATCAATAATAGGAAGAACATACCATATAATGGAAGAACTTCACCTTACTGAACTCTTTCTAACATCAAGTTCATCACCACCTTGAAGAGAAACAAGAACAATCACCTTTGGGAAAATACATAAACCCCCCCCCCCCCCCAACGTATAGTCGGATTAATTATGATGCACCCAACCTTTGCGGGCGACCTATTACCCCCCCAGTCTTAATTTTTCAGTATTTTAGTGACCTTCTGGCGCTGATCTGGCAATGTGCGTGACTACACGACCAAGCAGCGCGTGAGGGGGCATTTGACCTGTTATTTTTTGCCACGTGTATAAAAAATAATGGGAAAAAACCCACCCCACCCCCCTCCCCCTTTATTTTCTCTTCCTTCTCTCTTCATTTTCTAATCTTGACTCCATTTTTGCTAAAGCTTGAAGAAAAAAAAATTGAAATCTGTGCCATGCATTCTAGTGGTAAGTAATATTTTCTCCAATCTCATTATTATTCTCATTTTTTATTTATATGTTATATCTTTCACTTAATTTTTTTTCTAGGGTTCTTAATGAAAGAGTTCAAATCGGAGTTGAACAATCTTTGTACTTAAAATGACGATCCAAAGATGAAGCGTCAAGTGCGATGCCAGCACGGAGTATTATTAAAAATGCAGATTTCTTGGCCTCCTAATAATCCCGAAAGAAGATTTTGGACATGCCCATTCTATGGGTACGATAATTTTTTATTTTTTTATGTTGTGTGCCTTATTTACCACACATTACTGGTGCCTAACATGAGTTGAATTTATTTTATAGGCTAAGAAATGTAAGTTCTTTGAATGGAGGGATGATCCTATTGATGAAAGGTCTAAGTTTGTTATTCACAAATTGATTAACAAAATGGAAGAGCAAGCAGTGGAATTGAAGAAGAAAATGGAAGAGCAAGCGGGAATTGAAGAAGAAAATGGCGGAAGAAGTTGGTTTGACAAATGAAATGGAAGAAGGAGAGTCTTCTTGCATTGATGGAGATATTAGTAATGACAATAGTGAAATGGCCATCGGTAATGAGAATATCACTACAAATGAAGAGATGAAAGTGTTAAAGGTTGAAGAAGAGATGAAAGTGTCAAAGCTTGAAGAAGAGATGAAAGTGATAAAAGTGATGAAGCTTGAACAAGAGAAGAGGGGTAGATGCTTTACTATTAACAAGTTTTTGTTTTTGTGTTTCTTTGGTGTTGTTCTTTGGTGTTGTTATTTGGTTTATTGGGTGTTTTTGAACAATCATTACCAATGTCGATTTCCATAGTAGGATTACATGTTTGTATGTTGAAGGATGTTTAAGTGATTGTTATTCACTTTATGTATGTAAGTTGAAGAAGTTTCTTGTCATGGATGTTCAATTAAAAAGTTGTCTTCATTCAACTTGAGAAGAAAAACCATAGATAATGATAAAGTTCATAGATATAGATTTCATTGATAATTCATAAACTTTACATAATAGGGAGAAACCTAATCTATTTCGATAACTCCCTCTTGATATTAACAAAGAAGGTTACTTTCTCATTATGTTCACAACCATTAAAGCATAAGACATGTCCCTCCCTTAGAAGGTTTGCATCAATGAAATCCTTCCACCCTTGGCAGAGGCGGGTATGCGCGCCAACCTTATACATCATATTGTATTCACGCTACTCGTAGAAAATAACAGCTTGTGTAGTTGTGTTTGGAAGAAAATCTTGTATGTTAGAAGGTAGGATCTGCACAAAATACATGAGACATTATGAATAATTAAACACATCAATTGAAATAAGTTTGCAAAATAACACTTACAAAGTCATCGTTGTCAACGTATGATTTCGTTAGTTTCTTCTCAAAGTAAATCACTTCATCTTCACCTAGAGGCATTTTGCTATGAAATTCGTTGTTTGAATTAGAAAGAATGGTGTAGGGATGGGTTGAAATGGACAGCTTAATAGGTTATTTATAGGTTGATGATATTGAATGGTTACAATTCTCATTAGCCTTCCCAACTACCAGTCAATGTACATGAATTCAATTAGATTGAATTGAATCGTCCAATGCAGACTGACTGAATTCATTTCAGTCAATGTACCTGAATTCAAGCCGCCACAGAAATCTGCCCACATTTATATGTACACACACGGCACAGTACACACACTGCACATTTAACTTTAGTGCTCAATGTACACACTGCCCAAATCACAGTACCACAGCTAACAGAGCACAAACAATGGATACAAACAAGTATGATTAATAAGTCATTGTAACACTTAATTAAGAAGAAAACATTAAGTCATTGTAACTGCTAATTCAAGTCTTCCAAACTTCCAAATTCATACAAAGTGTTTAATATCCAAAAACAACTTAATTCTAGTAATCTAAATAATAGTCATCACTTTCATGGCCTCTTTCCTTTGCTGCTAGTGGCCTTGTTGAGTTTGTCCCTTCTAATCTCGTCAACCATGCTTCTTGAGTAGCATGGTTTTCCTTTGTACCTCATCCCTGTCCGTGTCTTGTGACCAAGGTCTCCTGTGACTTCAGCAGATCTTATAGGCTGAGTTGCTGGATGTTTACAACCAAAATTTAGCACTCTACTAGTAGGCATGCCATGCTGCAATAAACAAATTTGAAAATTAGTCACTTCACAACTTCACATACCAATGCCATTGTAAAGAAAATATTAAACTTACATTCAGGGATGTATAACCACTTTCAAAGAACGAAGACTCCCATACCAACTATTTTAGATCTTTTATTTGGGTAAGAAGGGGGACCCTCAGAATCAACTCTTTGAGAACAAGGGGGTAGGACTAGCAACAGCCTTTGTTACCTTTGTTTGCCTGCCTCTAGGCTTTAGAGTAGCAACTGCAGGTTCATTTCTTGGCCTTCCTCTAGGCTTTGGAGTAGCAACTGCAGGTTCTTTTCTTGGCCTTCCTCTAGGCTTTGGAGTAGCAACTGTAGGTTCTTTTCTTGGCCTTCCCCTTGGTCTTGGAGGAGCACTAGGCACATTAGGATCTTTTCTTGGCCTACCCCTTAGTCTTGGGGGATTTTCAGGTACCACAGGTGCTTTTCTTGGTCTCCTCCTTGGCCTTGGGACATTGTTTGAAGCAGCAGTTGTTTGAGAAGTAGCATTGGTTTGAGAAGCAGCAAAGGTTTGAGAGGCATTATTAGTTCGAGAGGCATCATTAGTTTGAGAAGCATCAAATGTTTGAGAAGCAATACTGGCTTGAGAAGCAGCAAAAACAGCCCATGTTCCACTCTACAAGTAAAATGCAAAGTCATAAGAATTCAATAGTGCAGTGCAAAGTTAAGAAAATTATAGGAAGGACATACCCTCTGACAACCTCTTTTATTGTGGTTTTTACCTCCACATTGGCTGCAAGTCATCAGCATGCCTGTTCTTGGCATTTTTCCAGATTTCTTTGTTTCACTAGCCTCTTTCCTTCTTGCTTTTAAGGGCCTGCCTGGTATTTTTCTGATGATTGGTGGTGCAATAGCAGGATTAGCAGACCTAGGCCACATTGCCATATTTGTCATTGGTTGAATGTAGTGACAATAGGTTTTGAAACAGTTCTTCTTGCTATAGTATTCATGGACATAGTCAATAAGTTCATACTTCTTATACAACATGGCACAAATGGCATGTGGACATGGTATTCCTTTGAGCTGCCATGACCTACAACTACATTTCTCATTGACAATATCAACAGTGTTCTGATATGGACCATCAAGAATCTCAAACCCATGCTCACCATTAAACACAATATTACAGTTCATTGACTTCCCCATGTGTTCTTCTAATGTCCTTAATGCCATTGGAGATATTCTTGTGACCCAAGTGTTTGTAAAAGACCTCATCACGCTTATCCTAGTCATTACCTTCATTTCTATCATGATTATGATGGTCTTGTGTCTTACAGGCAAGATCCAAGTATTAAAGCTCTCAGCTATATTATTGTCAATGATGTCACACTTAGTTTCAGTATTAAAGTATACCTTACAAAAAGTGTGTTCCTTGTAGTAGAGTAAATCCTCAACAATCTTCTCACCACCAAGCAGCTCTAATTTGTCCAAATTTCTCCTTAAATCTACCTCAAATGTGCTTCTAGTACATTTCCAGAATATCATCCTCCTTTCAAGGCTTCCCCTATCTTTTGACCAGTTTGCAAGGATGTGTCGAGCACATTGCCTTTGCTCCACTTCTGGTAGGAACTCTTTTATAGTGTCAAGAAGCCCCTAAAAAGGAACAGTTTAGTACCTTCTGCATATAAAATCAAAGAAAGTGTAACAACATAAACAATATAAAATCAACGGTTTAGTACCTTCTGCATATCTGAAATGACTGTGTAACCAGTCCCATCCCCTAAGTTCAAGTCTTCAATCAATATTTTCATAAACCAAGGCCATGTGATTTTGTTCTCATACTCCACAACAGCCCAAGCAATTGGCAACATCTGGTTGTTGCCATCCTTAGCCACAACAACTAGCAGTTGACCCTTGCTACAACCCTTTAAGAAACAACCATCTAACCCAATGCATCTTCTACAACCACTCAAAAATGACCTTTTCAAGGCATCAAAACATATGTAGAAACCTAAGAAGCAAGGCCTACCATCTTCAGCAAATTCTGTAGCAGACACTTTCACCACACAAGTACTTCCTGGATTTGTTTTCAACACTTTATCTCTGTAATCAAGTATTCTTCCAAACTCTTTTTCTTGATCACCCATATCTCTAGTAAAACCTTAGACTAGTTCTCCTAATAGTTGACTTGCCAACATGTACACCAAGTTCCTTTCTAATTGCCTCTTGGAGTTTGCAAATTCTGATGTTTGGTTGTTCAGTAATTCTATCTTTGTAGTGGCTGGCTAGGTACTTAGAATTGCACATATAGTTCCTTGTGGTATGATCACATCTATGTTTAGGATAGTATGTTTTGATTTGAAAATTCTTGGTTGAATTATCCAGTTTAGCATAAATTAACTGTCACGACCCGGCTACGGGCCATGACGGGTATCCGCGGCTAACCACCGAATACCACACATTCTGTTACTCATCTGCTCTCATTCATATCTTATGCCCATAATCATAGGAAACTATTGTCATTTGAAACACATTTACTTTTATAAACATAAGCCCTTCGGCTATCAAAATAACATATACATGCATATACATGAAGACTGAGAGACCATTGTATCCACACTGCGTATCTACGAGCCTCTACTAGAGTACTGGACATATGAAGGGGACAGGACCCCGTCGTACCCAAAATATATGTACACAAAAATACTGTCTCAAAATAGCACCTTCGGAATAAAGAAGGGCTCCTGTAAATCTGCTGACAGCTCCTATAGATGTACACCGTCTCCCTTACCTGTGGGCATGAACACATTGTCCAAAGAAAAGAGACGTCAGTACGAATATTGTACTAAGTATGTAAGGCATAAGCAATAATGAAACATTAATGAAATAAAGAGGCATCGAATGAGGAGCGATCTGGTCGACCGAATCATAAAAGAAATAATGCAAGGCGGCATACTTTCATACTCATCATCATATCATATATGCATAAATGTATGAGCTTCCCCGACCATGTAGGTATGGTGTAATAATCAATAACATTAGCATTAACTTTGCGTCCGTGCCTCCCGCGTCCGGGGTACCATCTCATGCCCACTAGTGGTGTACTGCCATGTCATGCGGGTCATGGTGTATAGTTGCACTTGGCGGTGTTTGCCACGGCCATATAGGCGCGGTGTAATATCATCATATGCTCATCATGGTATCCTCATCATAATATATTTATCATAACTCGTCATAATGCATGCATAAAGACTCATTGATAATCATACTTTATCGGGGTGACATAAGGTCGTGAACCCCCGATTTCATTATGGAGCATTCATAAGCATTCTGCCTCACCTTGAAGGAACAAGCATAAGGTGAGTGTATATAATGATCAACATCAATGGATGATGGGTAGCTTCATTATCCTTATAGGAACATCATATCATATACTATAGCATCTCTAGACTTAAACTTATCATCATCATTATCATACTATCATATCTCTTATCTCATAGCTATTCATGAATAAGGACTCTTAGCTTCTCTTGAAGATGGGACATTCATAAGAGAAGGAGAAATTCATGCCTTAGAAAGAAAGGGCTAGCCTCACATACCTTGTCATTTAACTATTCTATCGCTTGCTCGTTCTCCTTTAATGCACTCGTATATACCTTGAGAGAATTCATATCGACATTAGCTAACAATCATGAGAACGTAGACTCACTAAAGCTAGAGGAAATTAGGGCGGCATTTCCTTTGTTTATATACTTTCCTCCATATTCCATATCAACTCCCAACATTCAGAACAACAATTACAATATCATAAACAATAAGCATCATTTGATTACATTGCCCACATTTCACAAATTCACTCCAATTCTCCATAATCATGACCAAAGTCCATTATCGCGTTTTTTCTCATACAATACTTATTCCATGTTCTAAATGTCATTTATAACGTATTTATAATCTCAACATATCCATTTTCATGATTCAATCCAACTACTACTCAATAATGACACTATTCACACATTTATGACCCATTTTCTATACTCTTTTACAATCCGAGTGTTTCAGCCTACCAATACTTCAAACAACATGGAAAGGTCATGAAACTCACCTTAGATGATGGAGGAATAAGCCTTGAATGGTAATACACCTCTTGCACCAAAACCCTATTTCACCTCTCTTGGGATTTCTTGGTTTGAATGACTTTAATGGGTTTCATACACTTGATTCTCTTCAATTCTTGTTGTTGATCTTTGATTTTCTTTGTTTTCTTGTGGTTGAAGTGTTTGGAGTGTTCTAGAGGCTTCTTGAGTTGTGGAGATGGAAAATGAAATGAAAATGAAATGAAGAGAGGTCCCTTATATTAATCCCAAACTGTCCCCGACTATCTACGGACCAACATACGGTCCGTATGTTTTCTAGCCGTATGTCCGGCCGTAGATCCTGTCCAAGTATGCCATGCTGGGCTGAATCTACGATTGGACATACGGTCCATAGATTTTATACGGCGCATGTATGCCGGCCGTATGTTTGCCCGGTTTTTGAAGACTTGTTCTCGTGACTCGTTGATCTCCGATCATATGGAACCTTCTAACACTTTCTAACATCTTCATTACCATTCTAATGGACGTTATAACTCATCCTCAAAGCATCATTAAAACATTATTAACTCAATACTAGAAATTCTTGTCCGACACACGACATATGACTTGCTTTCCTTAACAACTTTCTTCTCTTAACCTAAATGTCTTTGGAAATCTTAATTAGGACCCTCAAATGCTATTTCTTGCTCGTCAAAACATCATATAAATTATACCACTTCGATGGCCTATTCACTGTATGCTAACGGGGAATTTTTCCAAGGTGTAACATTCTCTCCCTTTTGGAACATTCGTCCTCGAATGTTAAGTTGTCGGGGATTCTAAAAAAATTTTGCGAGTTTCCCTATAATATGGCGCTACCATCCCATCACAATAACCCATAATAACATTTCCTCCGTGGGCCACAACACAATAACAATATAAATTGGCCACACACGACCCATATGCATAAAAGAAAAGCATACATACCTTATAACCTCGATGTCTCATCATAGATTTCTTCCGGGGGATGAAATAAATGCGGATATATAGATTTCATCTTCTCCTCCACTTTCTACGTCATCTCTTCTCGGTTGGTATTTTGCCACAAGACTTTGACTGAAGCTACTTCCTTATTCAGAAGTTTCCGTACTTGCCTGTCTAGTATGGCAATAGGCACTTCTTCATAGGCTAGTTTTTCTGTGATCTGAACATCATCTATTGGCACAATCTTTGTAGGATCTCCTACACACTTACGGAGTATTGAGACATGGAAAGCGGGTGAACTAATTCAAGCTCTGAAGGCAAGTCCAATTCGTAAGCTACTTGACCCACCTTGCGGATAATCTTATAAGGTCCTATATACCTAGGACTTAACTTTCCTTTCTTACCGAATCTCATCACCCCTTTCATTGGCGATACTTTCAAAAATACCGAATCATCAACTTGAAATTCTAGATCTCGCCGGCGGTTGTCCGCATAAGATTTTTGGTGACTTTGAGCTGTTAACAATCGACCTCGGATCACCTTGACTTTTTTCACAGCTTGTTGAATCAACTTAGGGCCTATTAATTGCACTTCTCCTATTTCAAACCATCCAATTGGAGATCTACACTTCCTTCCATACAAAGCTTCATACGGAGCCATCTGGATGCTAGAATGATAGCTATTATTATATGCAAACTCGATTAGGGGTAAGTGGTCATCCCAACTACCACCAAAATCTAGTACACATGCTCGTAGCATATCCTCCAAGGTCTGAATGGTACGCTCGGCTTGTCCATCAGTCTGCGGATGAAATGCCGTGCTGAGCCTTACTTGAGTACCTAGACCTTCTTGGAAGGATTTCCAGAACTTAGCTGTAAACTATGATCCTCTGTCTGTAATAATAGATATCGAGACACCATGAAGTCTCACAATCTCCTTGATATACAACCTCGCATAATCTTCTGCTGAGTAGGTGGTTCTGACTGGAAGAAAATGAGCTGCTTTCGTCAATCTATCCACGATCACCCATATAGAATCATACTTGCCTCGGGAACGGGGCAATCCCACAATAAAATCCATGTTGATCACTTCCCATTTCCACATAGGAATTTCCATCGCTTGCAATAATCCCCCCCGGCTTTTGATGTTCTATCTTCACTTCGCCGGCAATTTGGACATTGGGCTACAAATTCTCGCTTTGTCTCTTTTCATGCCATCCCACCAATATATCAACTTGAGATCATGATACATCTTCG
Organism: Lycium ferocissimum; assembly: GCF_029784015.1. Lineage (NCBI taxonomy): Eukaryota > Viridiplantae > Streptophyta > Magnoliopsida > Solanales > Solanaceae > Lycium > Lycium ferocissimum. Next base: position 55,148 of record NW_026714518.1, on the reverse strand, counting down.
TCACTCCCGGATGAATAGAATACCGAGAATAAATGAGCTTCTTCTAGAATCCGACGCGTAATTCTGCAACGTTTGGAACACATAGCCTGCCTCGGTATCTAAGAACTCCCTCTATAGAGGTTTCAAATGGAGACTCCTCTTTTGCATGACATGCATCTCTATAATGATTCAATTGAGGATCTTCATACTGTCGCTCTTTCACTTCCATAGCCAAGGACGAAACTGTGGGATTATTAACACTAACCCCTGCATTACCTGAATCAATTAGACACACTCCAAGATTAGCTAGTTGATGGAGTTCATGAATCATTTCTTTCTTCTCCGAGGGTACTTCACATAAGCTACCCATTGATCGGCGGCTAAGCGCATCCGCTACTACATTTGCCTTTCCGGGGTGGTATAAAATATTCACGTCATAGTCCTTCAATAATTCTAACCACCGCCTCTGTCGCATGTTCAACTCCTTTTGTCTGAAAATATATTGGAGACTCTTATGATCCATATAGACATCAACATGCACACCATACAAGTAATGTCTCCACATTTTTAATGCATGAATAACTACGACCAATTCAAGATCATTAGTTGGGTAGTTCTTTTCATGTTTCCACAGCTGTCTCGATGCATACACAATAACCTTACCGTGCTACATTAATACACATCCTAACCCCACGCCAGAAGCGTCACAATACACAATATAACCATCTGGCCCTTCTGGGAGTGTTAAGACTGGAGCTGAGGTTAACATGTCCTTCAACTCTTGGAAGCTACGCTCACAAACGTCATTCCACTGAAATTTGGCTTATTTTTTTGGGTTAATTTCATCAATGGGGCTAAAATAGATGAAAATCCCTCTACGAATCTCCTATAATAACCTGCCAATCCCAGAAAACTACGAACTTTTGTGGGTGTCGTAGGCCTTGGCCAAGTCTTCACAGCCTCGATTTTCTGAGGGTCAACTCTAATGCCATCATCTGAAATAACATGACCCAAGAATGTCATAGAATTCAACCAAAACTCGCACTTTGAAAATTTTGCATACAATTCCCGAGTTCGAGAATTCCAAGAATAATACGTAAATGATCAGCATGCTCTGATTCTGTGCGAGAATACACTAGAATATCATCAATAAATACTATCACGAACAAATCCAAGAGAGGCCTGAATACATTATTCATTAAATTCATGAACACTGCTGGAGCATTAGTTAGCCCAAACGACATCACTCGGAATTCATAATGGCCATATCTTGTTCTGAAAGCTATCTTGGGAATATCTTCTTCTCTAACTCTCACTTGATGATAACCCAACCTCAAGTCTATCTTAGAGAACCACTTGGCACCTTGTAGTTGATCAAATAAATCATCAATTCTCGGAAGAGGATATCTATTCTTTATCGTCACCTTATTCAGCTGTCTATAATCAATGCACATTCGTAGGGAGCCATCTTTCTTTCTCACAAATAAGACTGGTGCTCCCCACGGTGATGAACTGGGCCTAATAAACCCCTTCTCAAGCAAATCTTTCAACTGCGCCTTTAACTCTTTCAATTCTGCCGATGCCATTCGATAAGGAGGAATAGAAATAGGCTTGGTATCCGGCGACACACCAATAGCGAAATCGATTTCTCTTTCTGGAGGAAGACCTGGGAGTTCATCTGGAAATACATTCGGGAATTCATTCACTACCGGAACGGATTGGAAAGTTGGCGACTCTGCTTCGGTGTCATGAACTCGAACTAAATGATAAATATAGCCCTAGGCTATCATCTTTCTTGCCTTAAGGTAAGAAATAAACCTACCTCTTGGAGTTGTCGTATTACCTTTCCATTCAAGCACGGGCTCTCCCGGAAATTGAAATCGAACAAATTTCAATCGGCAATCAACATTAGCATAGCATGAGGCCAACCAATCCATACCCATAATCACATCAAAATCTAGCATTTCCAGCTCAACTAAATCAGCTTTAGTTTGGCGGTCACATATCACAATCACACAATCTTTATATACTCGTCTAGCTATCACGGGATCACCAACCGGAGTAGATACCTCAAAAGGCTTAATTGGCTCGGGTTTCACCCTAATACGATTAGCAACATATGGAGTAATATATGATAATATGGAACCCGGATCTATCAATGCATACACATCATGGGAAAATACTGATAATGTACCTGTAACCACATCTGGGGATGACTCGAGATCACATCGTCCGGCCCAAGCATACAAGCGGGGCCGAGTAGCACCTGAAGTAGATGCTCCCCGGCCTCTACATCGGCCCGCCGGAATACGAGTCCGCCCTACGGACGCACCGATGAAGAACCGCCACCGATCCCGTAGGGTCGGGTCCCAACTCTATCTCTCATCGACGGGCAATCTCTCATCATGTGCCCCACCTCGACCACAAGTATAACAAGCGTCGAACCACCCCGCGGCACTATCCGAGTGTAATCTATCGCACCGATCGCATCGCGGCATGCGGAGGTCTCTTCTGGCTATAGTCTCCCCCAAACTGTGAACCTGAGGCCCTCGAACTTTGACCCTGTCCTGAACGGAAGGAGCGATCAAATCTCCTACCTATAAATCGGGGAGGTGCACTAGTCGCCGACTGGCCTGAGTATCGGGAATGTGTCTGCCTTGATCCCTCTCTATAATCATGGCCTGTGCCTATAGATCTGGCCCTTTTGCTTTGCCCTCTATCAATATCACGATCACCCCTTTGCGGAGGTTGTTGTCCTTCTAGATTTTGGGCATGAGCTTGAATGCGGGAAATGTCCATCCCATCTTGTAATGAAGCCGTTAAGCAATCTTTAAACAAATGTGGCCCTAAGCCACTCACAAATCTATGCACCCTATCGCCCATGTCGGCCACCATTGTCGGGGCATATCTAGCCAAAGAATTAAATTGAAGACTATATTCCCAGGCACTTATATTCCCTTGCTTCAAATTTAGGAACCTATCCGCCCTAGTTCAGCGAACCTCGGGTGCCAAATAATGGCGAATGAAAGTATCTACGAATTCTTGCCACACGGAAGGAGGCGCATTCTCTTGCCTCGATGCTATCCAATTATTATACCGCAAAACCGCCACGTCCCGGAGTCTATATGATGCCAACTCCACGGATTCGATCTCGGAAGCATGAATAATCCACAATGTTCTCAATATCTCATCAATGAAGCCTTGCGGGTCTTCATCCGGCTTTGACCCAACGAATTTCGGAGGATTTAAACTCATGAAGTCACGTGCTCTAGTACTAACTGATCGATCACTTGGGCCCACATTCTCGCCGCCGGCTCGGCGGCAACCAACTGTGTCAATAAATGAATGGCCTCGGTCACTTGTTACCCGAAGCAGCCGGTGGAGAAACTGGAGGCATAGGAGCTGGAGCTGAAGCCCCTTCTTGCTCTTCCGTAACAGGCGGAGTAGTGGAGGCATTAGATGGAGCCTCGTTATATGATTCATCCTCATCTACATTCATAGGCGGCTCTCTTTCTGCCCGCCTTTTTGTCGTAGTCTTGCTCTTCTGGGCGGCTTTAGCTTTTCCTTTTGGCGGCATTTCTGAAATCATAGCACACTTATTAAGGAGGATAAAAGCTTATGCACGGCTCTATCGCACGATCTCATAAGAAGAAAGATGGTCATTTTTTTCTAAATGCGCAGTAGCCTCTTGTTTATTAGCGTGGCGTGCAACACACCATAAACAAGACTCTACTAGACACGGCTCGTAGACACTTCCTAGGACTAAACTGCTCTGATACCACTTTTGTCACGACCCGGCTACGGGCCATGACGGGTATCCGGGCTAACCATCGAACACCACATATTCTGTTACTCATCTGCTCTCATTCATATCTTATGCCCATAATCATAGGAAACTATTGTCATTTGAAACACATTTACTTTTATAAACATAAGCCCTTTGGCTATCAAAATAACATATACATGCATATACATAAAGACTGTGAGACCATAGTACCCACACTGCGTATCTACGAGCCTCTACTAGAGTACTGGAAATATGGACGGGACAGGACCCCGTCATACCCAAAATATATGTACACAAAAATACTGTCTCAAAATAGCACCTCCCGGGAATAAAGGAGGGCTCTGTAAATCCACCGATACTCCTATAGATTTGCACCGTCTCCCTGTCTACCTGTGGGCATGAACACAGCGTCCAAAGAAAAGGGACGTCAGTACGAATATAGTACTGAGTGTGTAAGGCATAAGCAATAATGAAACATTAATGAAATAAGGAGGCATCGAATGAGGAGCAATCTGTGACTGACTGAATCATAAAAGAAATAATGCAAGCTGGCTTACTTTCATACTCATCATCATATCATATATGCATAAATGTATGAGCTGCCCGACCATGTAGGTACGGTGTAATAATCAATAACATTAGCATTAGAATGCGTCCAGGCCTCCCGCGTCCGGGGTACCATCTCATGCCGCCCACTAGTGGTGTCTGTCCATGCCATTTGGCTATGGTGTATAGCTGCCCGCCTTGGCGGTGACTGCCCGGCCATATAGGCGCGGTGTAATATCATCATATGCTCATCATGGTATGCTCATCATAATATATTTATCATAACTCGTCATAATTCACGCATAAAGACTCATAGACAATCATACTTTATCGGGGTGACATAAGGTCGTGAACCCCCGATTTCATTATAGAGTATTCATAAGCATTCTGCCTCACCTTGAAGGAACAAGCATAAGGTGAGTGTATATAATGATCAACATCAATGGATGATGGATAGCTTCATTAGCTTTATAGGAACATCATATCATATACTATAGCATCTCTAGACTTAAGCTTGTCATTATCATTATCATACTCGTAGCATATCTCTTAGCTCATATGGCTATTCATGAACAAGGACTCATAGTTCTCTTGAAGATGGGACATTCATAAGAAAGGAGGAAATTCATGCCATAGGATTCATGCCTTAGAAAGAAAGGGCGAGCCTCACATACTTGTGTCATTTAACTATTGTATCGCTTGCTCGTTCTCCTTTAATGCACTTGTCTATACCTTCAAGACAATTCATATCGACATTATCTAAGCAATCATGAGAACGGGCTTACTAAAGCTAGAGGAAATTGGGCAGAATTTCCTTTGTTTATACTACTTTACTCCATATTCCATATCAACTCCCAACATTCATAACAACAATCACAATATCATAAACAATAAGCATCATTTGATTACATTGCCCACATTTCACAAATTCACTCCAATTCTCCATAATCATGACCAAAGTCCATTATTGCATTTTTTATTATACAATACTTATTCCATGTTCTAAATGTCATTTATAACGTATTTATAATCTTAACATATCCATTTTCATGATTCAATCCAACTACTACTCAATAATGACACTATTCACACATTTATGACCCATTTTCTATACTCTTCCACAATCCGAGTGTTTCAACCTACCAATACTTCAAACAACATGGAAAGTTCATGAAACTCACCTTAGATGATGGAGGAATAAGCCTTGAATGGTAATACACCTCTTGCACCAAAACCCTATTTCACCTCTCTTGGGATTTTTTGGTTTGAATGACTTTAATGGGTTTCATACACTTGATTCTCTTCAATTCTTGTTGTTGATCTTTGATTTCCTTTGTTTTCTTATGGTTGAAGTGTTTGGATTGTTCTAGAGGCTTATTGAGTTGTGGAGATGGAAAATGAAATGAAGAGAGGTCCTTATATTAATCCCAATCCTGTCCCGACCAAGATCTACGGACCAACATACGGTCCGTATGTTTTCTACTGGCTGTATGTCTGGCCGTAGATCTGGTCCAGTGAATTATTCCATACTGGGTTGAACCTACGGTTGGACATACGGTCCATAGATTTTATACGGCCAGTATGTCTGGTCGTATGTTTGCCCAGTTTTCCGAGACTTGTTCTCGTCGACTCGTTTGATCTCCGATCCTTATGGAACCTTCTTAACACTTGTCTAACATCTCAATACCAATCTAATGGACATTATAACTCTTCCTCAAAGCATCATTAAAACATTATTAACTCGATACTCGTAACCCATGTCCGACACACGACATATGACTTGCTTTCCTTAACGACTTGCTTTCCTTAACTTAAATGTCTTGGGAAATCTTAGTTAGGACCCTCAAATGCTATTTCTTACTCGTCAAAACATCGTATACATTATAACCTTCGATGGCCTATTCACTGTACGCTAACGGGGAATTTCCCAAGGTGTAACATTAACCAAGGACAACCATCCCTACATGTGCCCTCACCCTTGAAGGCTCATTGACAAACTTATCTAATTGAATATGCTTCTGAAGTGAATATGTAGTCACAGCATCTCTAAACTCATTAACACTCTGAAAAATCATACCAAGCTGCCATACTACCTTCTTACATATAGGGTCACACCTTATGTATTTACTTTCCCTTCTAGGTTTCAAGGTTACCCCCTCCTCAAAGATCATCCTCATCAGATGCACAACTATATGCATCAGAACTAAAGTAAAAGGGTTCATCACCACCTACCCTTTCTTCCAAATCTCTTTTATTAGGTTCTGTTTCATCAAATCCTATATATTGTTCAACTTCACCTAAAGGTACATCATCAAGGTTAGGTTTCCCTTTTTTCTCTCTTCTAGTCCTTCTCTTATAAGCCCTCCTTTTAGCCCTAAATGTTCTAATTTCCTCATGTGCATCAGATCCATCATCACCATCTGGACCATAAAATACTACCACATGGTCTGATTCTACATCAGATTCAACATCTGATTCAACATCAGAATCTGTTGATTGAGAGTCAACATGGTCACTACTTACTTGCTTTGCATTTTCACCATCTGTAGGTTCAGTTTGTTTGGGTGAATTTTCAGCAGCTTTTGTTTATGGAGTTAAAGAATTAGTGGGAAATTGAGAGGGTGAAGTAGTAGTTGCTGCAGTTTCAAGTGATGTATTTTCAGTGGCTGGGTTCTCATTAGGGTTGCTTTGAGAAACATTTGGTTCACATTGGATACCCTCACCAACTTTATTAAAAGCATCACTTTTTGTTTGGTTGTTACGACCAATATATTCCAAAGGCAATAGGGGGTACATCTGGTTCAACTACCATGTGGCAGACATAAATCTCCACAATGTCCCCATCTTTCAAACTTAGGGAAAGGTCAAAAATATCCTTGTCAGTAAGTCCATCTACAAGAATGTCACTATTAGGGGACTTCACCTTAAAACCACAACTTGGACTATATCCTAATTCCTTTATGTAGTCCCTAAGCACAAAATATGACAACCTATCAACATCAACATCTAAGAATTCTGTACAATTACCACCCTCATGTCTTGGTACACCACTACTTAAATCAAATACCTCACCATAAAACCATCTCAACGTAACATAAATAAAATAAGCCATACCTGAAAGTTACAAAGCAGCAATACTTAACAAAACCCTTAAATTACAAAGCAACAAAATTTCTCACCAACAAGCAACATCAAAGGGAAACATATGATTTTTAACAAAATCAGTAGCAAAAGTTACTCATTCATTTACCTCATTCTACTAAAAAACCCTAGATTTACAAACACCCGATTCAAAACCCTAGAATGCAAGCAAAGAATTAAATGTGTCAAAAACCTAACAACCAAACTGTATCAGTAGAGAAATACACTACAAAATACACAAAATGAAAAAATCTAAACCTGCAAAATCACGAATGATAGCCTTCTTCAGCAAAACAAACTTCACCAAACTTGAGAATGCAAAAATGACCCTAGAAATCACTAAGTATTACGTGAATTAATGTATGTGGTGGAACATCGGTTGAACATTATCAAGGTAAACAGTGCAAATGCAGTGAAAATCGATGAGAGAGAGAGAGGGGAGTGGAAATGAATTTTGTTTATGTTTAAGGGGGTGAAATGAAAAGGGAGTTAAAAAATAATGCTGATTTGGAAATTTAAAAGGCGCGTGTACAACACGTAAGTTAAAAAATTGGGGGTCACTAAAAATCAGCGCTAAAAGGTCACTAAAATACTGAAAAATTAAGACTGGGGGGTAATAGCTCTCCCACAAAGGTTGGATGCGTCATAATTAATCCGACTATACGTTGGGGGGGGGGGGGGGTTATGTATTTTCCCATCACCTTTCATGGATTATCATTGAGGTTTTGATGTATCTTCTCTCTTGATGATATGGAAAGGTTTTTGTGTATTGTAGAACCTTCAAGAAATCTCTATAAATGTGGGGAAATAAGTTTGGCAGGTTAATATGAAAATGGAATCTTTTGCAATTTAAAAAGGTGCCAAAGTCGCCCCCCCCCCCCAAATCAATTTGCGGTGGAGATGCGGCGTAGCATATTGGATATGCGACCGCATCTCCCCTCCTTTCCATAGGGAGGAGGTTGGGCAGTGACTCCAGCAATTTGGGTGAGTTTTCTTCCAATATGTGTTATATCCCGCATTTTTGTGTGTTCGGGTAATTCAAGATAATCGCGGGAAGATATTAAGCAAGGCCATATTTTATTTTGTTTGGCATATGAGTTGCTTATGAAGAATTTAGAAGCGGAATTATTAAGAAAGGCTAGGGGAAAAAAGGTAAATTCGCAATACGACTCGTGGACATGTGGAGGAAGGCGAAGGGTAAATTTGAAATTTGGAAAAAATAATTTTCATGAAGTGCAAAACAAAAAAAAAATGGGCTTGACCATTGGGCCATGTTTGGCCGTCCAATGATAGTGGGCCTAAGCCCACATAAAAGTTTAATGAGCCATAATAAAAGATGACTAAGTCATCTTATTTCATTTAACTTTCTAGAAATTTCAAGAAAACAAAGAACAAGAAAAAGAAGGAGAAAAACCTATAGGCCATTCGGCCATAGCAATACCAACAAGAACCTTGGCAAAAATTTTCTTCAAAAATTATTTTCTACCAATTGAAGGGTTCCTAGCAAGGTGGAGTGGCCCTTGGAACAAGAAAGATCCATATTCTTGCAAGTTATAAGTCTTAGCTAAGTGAGAAACCAAGGAAGAAGGTAAGAATTCATTCTTCTATTTTTTATATGTTATGGATGTTGGTGTAGGTGTAGTATGTGAAAATGGATGGAATTTATGAAAATATGAATGAAATTCATGGAAGATTAAAAAAAAAAACATGTTGTGGCCGTGAGTTGTATAGTGTGTGTGTGGCCGTGGATATGCATGGTAGTGTGGCCGTGTGGTTGTGGTGTGGTGTGGAAGAAAATGAATCAATTTTATTTAATGCATTGGTTGTTGTTGTGTGGATTCTATATTGCTAATGAATGTTTAATGACCTTAGTGAAATGGTTGTAGTTGGAGGCTTGTTGTGAAAATTTATGTAAATGGAATGTGATGTTCTTGCATGAATGGAATATAATGTTGATAATCTGATGTTGTTAATGTGTAAATTATTAAGTTGATATGATTCTCATTGAGGTTGGAAGGTCTTGAAGGAAGTAGTATATTGATTGAATTGTTAGAATGTACTTTGGGTTGGTTATTGAAATTGTTAGTATGGTTGTTGACATTGTTGTTGATAATTTGGCCGGGTTGAATTCGGGATTGTCGTCGATTGAAATTGGCCAAGTTGAACTTGGTGGGATGGAGTATTTACAGGGGAAGTGATGCCGAAATTTCGGTAGACAAGTGTTTCTTTAAGATTCAGTTTCTAAATGCTCTAATTAATGTTTGGTAAATGTGACCAATTGTAGATTTTGGAGAATTTGGAACTTGAATTTGGAGTAGCGTAAGAGGCGGAAAAGGTATGTAAGGCTTCACCTTTCCTTCTTTTGGCATGTCTTAGACGTATTAGGTTTGGATATGGGCCTCGGGGACGATTCTATTCCTAGAAATCTAAGTTTGAATTTGACCCTTTTTCATTCAGTAGAATTGAATCAAATACTTTATGAATAGTTGGAAGAATTGCCTAAACATCTAGAACTTGCACAGATAGGACCCGACTACCTCAAAACTCTCACAAGTGACGTCATGAAATGTAACGTACGTAAATTGTGTACACCACCTCATTTGACCCGAGGTGGGCCCATTGTTCCCGGATTTTTTTCTTATTGTTCCGTTCGACTTATTTTGGAGTAGAATCCAAAGGAAACTTTTGGTTATCGTTCCGACGTTAAGATTCTATAAATGTTTCCATATCTCTTTGATCTCCAAAGTTAGATGTTATGGATTCGACACTATAAGTTCGTAATTACTTCCATATTTTCCTTGTCTCCAATAGTTAGAAGTCTAGGGTCCCAAGACATGATATCCTTTATAATAACCCGGAATGGTTTCCAAAATGTCTATATTTTTCCAAAGCAAGGTGTATGAATTTGTAAACTACTATGACTACGATAATGACTATGCTCTTGTAATGATAATGATGAAGTTAAAGAAAGAGAATGTTTAGGACGATTATGGCAAGAATGATTGTGTGTCTAAAAGTCTTAAGTTAAGGATTTAATATGAGTAAGTACTTTATAAGGCTTATGATCTTATTTTACGTCTTCTCTTGATACCATTCTTTATTAATAGTCTCGCCTTATAATACTAGTCCTTTCAAGGTGAGACATGATGATTTTGGTTACTTCATAATATAATCGGAGGTTACCGACCTTACGTCACTCCGATAAGGTTATAGCTTTTGATTGGACTCTTATGCATGCTTATGTTGTGATAGCTACACCGTGCCTACATGGCCGGGCATGTCACCGCTAAGGCGGGCAGCTATTGGATGATTACACCGCGCCTAGATGGTCGGGCATGTCACCGCTAAGGCGGGCTTCTATGTTTACACCGAGCCTAGAGGGCCGGGCACGATCACCACTAGTGGGCGGCACAAGATGATTACCCCGGACGCGGGCTAATGATGTTATGTGATTCAGACAGGTTATAATGCTATATGATTCAGACAGGTTATGATGTTATATGATTCAGACAGGTTATGATGTTATATGATTCAGGCAGGTTATGTATGTATATGTAAAGGTAGAAGTAAGCATGCATGATTCCGCCTTATGAGGCAGGCAGTTATAGTCATATCTTATTTGGATTTCTCATACTGTCTTACTATGTTATTGTTCATGTTCTGTTCACATTATCATATCATGATTCATGCCTTGCATACTCAGTACATTTCTCGTACTGACGTCCCTTTTGTGGACGCTGCGTTTTCATGCCGCGTGTACACAAAGTTGACAAGTTTGATTCCTAGAGCTTCCTGCAACATATATTGGAAGTGCTCCAGCTTGTTCCTGAGTCTACTAGTGGTACTACTTTTTGTGTACATGCACGGGCACGGCGATCTCGCCCTTCTTGTTATCATATGTATTTTGTTTAGAGGCTCGTAGACAGATATGTACAAGATATTACATAATCTTGTTTGTCCCCGTCGTTGTATATTAAGTTAGTGAAGCTATTGATAAATGTTTATGATAATGCTAATGCTATAAATGATCATATTAACTAGAAAAAAAAATAACGGTAATCATTTACACGGCCCACTTAGTAATAAGAGTATGATACGAGATAAGAGGTGCTCGGTACAAGTATCGGGTACCCGTCGCGGCCCCTAGTTGGGTCGTGACAATATGCGGCTCAGAATACAGAGTATGCTGCCGCATATTGCTCATTTTTCCCCGGTTTCGCGAAAATGCGTTCTTTTCAATTCGTTTGACCTCCAATCCTTATAGAACCTTCTTGGAACTTGTATAAAACTTCATTAATCATGTAAGGGGACCTATATCTGCCCCTAAAGTTAATTCTATGAAATGTATAACTGAAATTATCCTAAATCTTCCCAAAACATGACTCAATTTCCAATCTTTCAACAAACTTACTTCTACCGCTTCTTATGACTCTGAAACCTCAAGGTACATTCTTAGAATTGTTAGATGCCCTCCTTATCCTCATAAGGGCTTCATGTCCACTTTGATCTTACATTAACTTACTCATAATGCAAACGACATAAAATTTCCAAGGTGTAACAACTTCATTCATGATTCAATGATCTTGTCTAAGACAGACATCAGAACTCCCGGTTTCAACTGTTTCACGAAATTTCCCTTCCCTTTTATCCAATGATGGAATTTCACAAGATTATACGATGATATGCAGCAAACATATACCGCCACAGGTCCACAGAGGTGCCCTGGTACCTTTTATGTGGAGGACAAATATTGAGTACCAAACAGTGTCTGGTTCTCCTTGACCCTCTCCAAGATACCTTTTGAAAAGGCCCTTCTGTGTACTTGTGTGATTCTCATTATGCTTCACAAGTTCCCATATTTATGTAAAATCATACCATTTGGTCATTCCCAATTAAATACTTAAACAAAATTAGAGTAAGTAAGGCTTCCAGCTAACTTATTGCTAATCTTTGGCCTTTGGATTATTTCAATCTTACAAATCTATCTTAAGATTGCTATAGGTTTTAGGGTGTCCCAGATTTCGTGCAAATCATATCATAACAATGTACTCAGGTGGAATTACTAAACGTGATAGTCAAGTATACAAGCAGGATATCTTCAATGATGCAATAGGTCAGACATCTTAAACAATAGCATTACATCATGTGATCAAGTTATCAGGATCCAGGCCACAGTTCATATTACTCATAATATGGCCATGGCAGACAAGCTAATCAACATACAAAGGTGAGAGGGTAGAGTTCTTAAGATTTCATTAAGTAGGCATGCACAAAGGGTAATTCAATATGAATTACAGCCTCATATTTTCTTAGACAAGCAGGATAGGCATGTTTTCACTCAAAGGACTAGCAAATACCAGTAGTTCCTAAGTTCAAACTAAGCTTCAAAAGGCAGTATCATGCTACAAGTTCATAGAGTGTATTTGAAATATATACCATTACATAGAAATAGGTTAAGCCTAAACACAGAGAGGAAAAGAGATTTTTTTTGCACATACTGGATACTTAAAACTTTAATAATCAATCATAGAACCTCCAAACATACATATACCAGACCCGTAGTGCTACTTCCAAACCCTTGTTCTTGCAGTACTTTTATCATAAATTTACAAAGAGACAAAAGATTACACATAGTAGTTAATCATGCAAATGTCCACATCATGCTTCATAAAAGTGAAATATTTTGATTTAAAAACCAGAGGGCAGTATGCAGTATTCAAGATATGCAAGCATTCAAGTTTAAATCACCTACAGATCCCTGGTCTCTAGGAATCAAGTCACATGTAGTTTGACTCGCTGGGGAAGAGTATATCCCTTATGCGGGAATACCTTCGGGTTTCCCAGTGTGCATCCGACCGGTCACAATTTTAGTAAACAAAATAAAAACAGACAAAATTATGGCTGAGTCTGAGATCGGATGGCTTTCAAATCCTAGTCAGAGAGCTTGACTCTCATGGGCACTTTATCTTGACCAGCTGCGTAAGAAAAAGTTCTACGTTTGCTTCGCAATTGTCCGGATCTGATTTTTGAGACTTGACAATATTGCGGATATTCTTTGTGGAATTTTAGATGAATGGCCCTCTCAGCTATTTGCATGAATGACCCTCTCGGTAGTTTGATATAAATGGCCTGCTAGACAATTTGTATAAATGGCCCTCTCGATAATTTGATGACCCTTTTGGCTATTTGAATGAATGGCCCTCTCGGCTATTTATATGAATGGACCTCTCAAAAATTTGTATGAATGGCACTCTTGGTAGTTTGATATGAATGGCCCTCTCAGCAATTTATATGAATGGCCCTCTCGGTAGTTTGTATGAATGGCCCTCTCAGCAATTTTATATGAATAGCCCTCTCGACAGTTTGATATGAATGGCCCACTCAGAAAATTAAATAAATGAATGGCCCTATCAGCATGTAGATGACCTTCTCGAATATGGCCCTTGCAGCTTGATGATCTTTCTTTTGTCCATTGTATTGGCTGTTAACCCTTATGGTCGGATATGCCCTTCCATCCTTGCCATGACCCTTTTGGTCGTATGTATCTTTGTGCTCATTCATTGTGACCCTCTTGGTCTGATATATCTTTGTCATTCGCTCTTTGTGTGACCCTTTTGGTCAGATTTGTCTTTATGCTCATTCATTCTTTGCATGACCCTTTTGGTCAGCTGTGTCTTTGTCGTTCATTCTTTTCGTGACCCTCGTGGTCGGATATGCTTTTGTCCATTTGTTTTGTGACCCTCGTGGTCAGATGTGTCTTTATCGCCCATTCTCTGCTGTGACCTCCTGGTACTTTGCCTCATGGCTGAGTTTGCTTTTCGCCTTTGCTGTGAGTAAGCCGGTTGATGACGTGCCTACTGTCCTATTAAAAACCTGCATCCACAAAAAAATTATGAGTTTCCTAAGAGGCCAATTAGCATCATTGTCCTCCCGTCCGGTGTCTCCTCTTGATGCTCCTTTGAACCCTCTTGGGCTCGGTATTTCGAGAGATGTTTTGGGATGTACTTATACTAATTTTAAAATTTAAAGTAAAGTTTGTAAAATGCATTGTTTTCCTTTTTAGAAATGTTTTATTTCATTTTGTGTCACGACGTGTGTTTTCTTCGAACGAGGTCTTCCGATTCTTCCTGGAGATGCGATTGTTGAGTTCTGACTGGTAGAATTTTTGAGATCTTTCTCAAAAATTCTGCCCCAGTTTTGGGTCTTGCTCTGATCTACTCTTGTATTGTCTTATCATGCAGGAATTTTTTAGGTGAACCTTAAAAATTCTGTCCCAATGTATGGCTTTGCTTTGCCCTCTTCTTTATTGATTTCTGATAGGAAATTTTGAGGTTTCCTAAAAAATTTCGCCCCGAAGTGTAGGGCCGATGTTTCTTCTTGTGCCGACCTTATAGCTTGATCTTGTTGATTTCTCTTGATTTATCTCTTGAGGTTTCCTAAGGGTTTCTTAGGTTTTTCTTTTATGACGACCGAGCTCGAAAGCGCCTACGTATCCTGTCGCAGCAGGAATTCAGGTCGAACGTAGTTCAAAATAAAATAACTGAGTTTTGGTTTTACTAATAATGTGACCGGGTCCGATATGGACTGCCTACGTATCCCACTGTGGGGAAGTCAGGTCATTGCGTAGTTCATTACATAGATGATTTGTTTTTTCCTATTCTATTACAAAATATGATTACAAGCAAAAGATACGATTACAAGGAAATGATAATGCAATTACAAGCAAATAGAATCCTAAACATAGTATCTCTTGAGTGCGTCTGCATTGATAGCTTTGGGCCACTCTTGTCCGTCCATCTCGGCTAGGACTACGGCTCCTCCTGAGAGTACTTTCCTGACCATGTATGGCCCTTGCCAGTTTGGCGCAAATTTTCCTTTGTATTCTTCTTGGTGGGGGAAGACTCGCTTGAGCACGAGTTGTCCAATTTGGAAAAGTCGGGCTCTGACCCGCTTGTTGAAGGCTCGAGACATTCTTTGTCTGTACAGCTGTCCGTGGCATACCGCCACCATTCTCTTTTCATCTATCATGGCCAGTTGCTCGTAGCGATTTCTGACCCATTCTGCATCATTTAGCTCTGCCTCTTGGATGATCCTGAGTGAAAAGATCTCCACTTATGCGGGTATGACCGCTTTTGTACCATAGACAAGGAGGTATGGGGTTGCCCCGGTGGAAGTTTGGGTTGTCGTTCTGTACCCCAACAAAGCATAAGGCAACTGCTCGTGCCAATTCTTGTAGTTGTCGATCATTTTTCTCAAGATTCTTTTGATGTTCTTGTTGGCAGCCTCTACGGCTCCATTCATCTGTGGCCGGTAGGCGGTAGAGTTTCTGTGGGTGATCTTGAATTGTTCATAGATGTCCTTCATCAAATGGCTATTCAGATTGGCACCATTGTCTGTGATGATGGATTCCGGTACACCGAAACGACATATCAGATTGTTTTTGACAAAGTCAGCCACGACTTTCTTGGTCACTGATTTGTGTGAAGTTGCTTCCACCCATTTAGTGAAGTAGTCGATGGCGACTAAAATAAAACGATGTCCATTGGAGGCTGGAGGCTCGATGGGTCCTATGACGTCCATTCCCCATGCCACGAATGGCCAAGGCGAGCTCATCGCATGTAACTCTGTGGGGGGAACCTTGATCAGATCTCCGTGTATCTGACACTGATGGCACTTTTGCACGAATTTACAGGAGTCATGCTCCATGGTCATCCAATAGTATCCTGTCCTCAAGATTTTCTTAGCGAGGATGAATCCATTCATGTGGGGTCCGCATGCCCCTGCGTGCACCTCTTTCAGCAGTTTCGTAGCCTCTTCGGCGTCCACGCACCTGAGTAACCCAAGGTCAGGTGTCCTTTTGTACAACACTTCTTTGTTCAAGAAGAACCCATTAGCCAACCTCCTGATGGTCTTCTTCTGATTTGCTGAACTCTCTGGGGGGTACTCTCCTTTCTCCAGGTATGCCTTGATGTCGGCATACCATGGTTGGCCATCCGGCTCGGCCTCGACATGGGCGCAGTGAGCCTGTTCTTCTCTCAGTGTGATCTCTAGTGGATCAATGTGAGTACTCTCAGGGTGCTGGATCATGGAGGCTATCGTAGCCAATGCGTCTGCAAACTCATTTTGAGCCCTCAAAGTATGCCTGAAGTCGATACTCTTGAATCTCCCGCACAACCTCTGTACTAGATTCACATATGGGAGTATCTTATCATTTTTGGTTGCCCAATTTCCTTTCACTTGATTTATGAGCAAATCGAGTCCCCGATTACCAACAACTCTTGTATGTTCATGTCCAATGCCATCCTGAGGCCGAGGATACACGCTTCATATTCCGCCATGTTGTTGGTACATCTGAAGTTGAGCTTTGCGGCCATCGGATAGTGTTGTCCTGTTTCTGATATTAACACTGCCCCGATGCCTGATCCTTTGTAATTGACTGCTCCATCGAAGAACAGTCTCCAACCTGAGTATGGTTCTGCCACCTCTTCTTCCATAGCCATCACTTCCTCATCTGGGAAGAAAGTCCGTAATGGTTCAAGTTTGTCATCGACGGGACTTTCTGCCAGCAAGTCAGCTAGGGCTTGTCCTTTGATTGCCTTTTGTGCTACGTATACGATGTCGAATTCGCTTAGTAGCATCTGCCATTTAGCCAATTTTCCTACGGGCATCGGTTGTCGAAAAATATATCTCAATGGATCCATTCTGGATATGAGGTGAGTAGTGAACACCGATAGGTAGTGCCTCAGCTTTTGAGCAATCCAGGTCAGAGCACAACAGGTTTTCTCTACGAGCGTATACCGTGCCTCGCAGGATGTGAACTTCTTGCTCAAATAGTAGATGGCATGTTCCTTTTTTCCCTCTTCATCATGCTGGGCGAGCATGCACCCGAAAGCATTTTCTGATACCGACAGGTACAGTAACAGAGGACTCCCTTGCCTGGGTGGCACTAGGACGGGAGGATTGGAAAGATATCTCTTGATTTTGTCAAATGCCTCTTGGCATTCTTCCGTCCAATTTGTGGGAGCGTCTTTCTTGAGCAATTTAAGGATTGGCTCCACAATCACAGTTGACTGGGCTATGAACCGCCCAATGTAGTTTAACCTTCCCAAGAAGCTCATGACTTCTTTCTTGGTCTTGGGAGGTGGTAACTCTGATTGCTTTGATCTTGGTAGGGTCCAATTCGATGCCCCTACGGCTGACTATGAATCCTTGTAACTTACCCGCTAGCACTCCAAATGCACAATTTGCTAGGTTTAGCTTTAGATTGAACTTGCAATGTCTATCAAAAAACTTGCGCAAGTGTGTGGTATGCTCTCAACGTTTTTTTTTATTTTATGATGACATCGTCCACATAGACTTCAATCTCTCGATGCATCATATCGTGGAACAGGGTAGTCATAGCTCTCATGTATGTAGCGCCGGCATTTTTGAGGCCGAACGGCATTACCCTATAATGGTAGACTCCCCAAGGGGTGATGAAGGTTTTTTTCTGCATCTTCTTCGCTCATGAGTATTTGATGGTACCCGGTGAAACAATCCACGAATGACTGCAGCTCGTGCTTGGCGCAGTTGTCTATTAGAATGTGGATGTTTGGGAGAGGAAAGTTGTCTTTTGGACTGGCCCGGTTGAGATCTCGGTAGTCCACACAGATTCGAATCTTTCCATCCTTCTTGGGTACTGGCACTATGTTGGCCACCCAGGTGGGGTAGGATGTTACCTCCACTATTCTAGACTTGATCTGTTTCTCTACTTCGTCCTTTATCCTGATACTCATGTCTTGCTTAAATGTTCGCGTGTTTTGTTTGATCGGGGCAAAACCCTCCTTGATGGGTAATATATGGGCCACTATTTCAGTGCTCAACCCTGGCATATCTGCGTATGACCAGGCGAAGACATCCACATATTCCTTCAATAGAGCTATGAGCTCTTCTTTCTGTGGTGCTCCCAAGTGAGCACTGATTCGTGTCTCTTTGACATCCTCTTCGTCACCGAGGTTGATCACCTCAGTTTCGTCCATATTTGGCTTCTTCTTATCTTCTAATTCTTCCAACTCTTCTACCAGTCCCTCTGGCATCATTGTCGCTTCGTCGTACTCCTCGTATTCCTGCTGACTATTTTCCTCGTTCGTTTCACGACACGTCATGACATTTTCGGTTGTTTTATTATGGTTACTACTGAAAAGGCGAGGCAAAGTAAAGTTAGGTTTATTATTGTTCATTATGCGTGGTTAGTTAGAAAACTTTTATTATTATTATCTGATAAGGATATCAATTTTATGTAGATCGAGGCTTTTCATTAATTCAAGAGTAATTGGTTACAAACTGTGGTCCTGGTTCGGAACAACATCGGACCATTTCCATTTTTAAACATCACGAAGTAATTTAGAAAAGGCGATCATTCGGGCCTCGGCCGATGTCGCCGCTTTTTAGCAAAAGATTTTAAGGAAAATCCATCTCTCTACCGAGGAGCCAAGAGGGGAGTAGATGTCCAATTGTTCAAGCGCTCTCCTAGCCTCATACTGCATATGGTGAGCGTCTCCTGGCTTTCCTCAATGATCGCGTAGCATCCCTCTTCTTGAAACAGCGACTCGAGACCCCCATCAACTTTTTCTCCATTCTGCATCGGCATCTTGTTGGGAAATGACTGGTACAAACCCAGAATTGGTTGTGGTAGATTTCCCGTTCTGGGTTCTCTCTTGATAGCCTTTGTGAGCTCGTCCTCGCTAGGAGTATACCCTAGACTAAAGTGGTAATTTTCTTTTGGGATTGGCACAGGCTCTGTTATCCCTTCAAGGTCCCTTCCCAAGCCTTTTCCCGTTTCAAAACCATTTCTCAGCATGGTGGAGGCAATCATTTTGTAGACTGCTGGCATTGGTTTATCGACCTCCCCTTCTGAATGGGTGGCCCCAACGTATTCCACCACATGGAAGTTTGATCTGTGGGGACTCCCCTCAATCACAGGTATGATGTTGTAAGGATATTTTTGGGTATCCTTCTCAGCTGCGACCATAATTTCCTATCCCTGCCATTCAAATTTTATGGCTTGGTGTAGAGTTGATGGTACTGCACCGGCAGAATGTATCCAGGGTCTTCCCAAGAGCATGTTGTAGTTGGCCGTGATCGCCATGACTTGGAATTCTGCTGTGAAAGAGGCAGGCCCAACTTGGATCTGTAGGTCTACTTCTCCCAGGGAATCACTTTGGGATCCATCAAATCCCCTGACGTTTGTCCCGCTCTGGCGGATTTTGCCCATGTCATAGCCGAGCTGTGTTAATGTAGTGATGGGGCAAATGTTGAGGCCCGATCCATTGTCCACAAGCACTCTCCCTATTGCCTTGCCACGACATTCTACGGTGATGTTAAGAGCTCTGTTGTGGGAGGTTCCTTCCATTGGCAATTCTTCTTTGGAGAAGCAGATTTTATGTTCTCCGATGATGTGGGCTACCAACCCAGCCAAGTCTTCGCTGCTCGTACCAGCTGGTACGTGTGCATCATCTAACACTCTCATGAGGGCCTGCCTGTGTGATGGGGAGCTGGCCAGTAATGATAACACCGATATTTATGCCGGTGTCTTCTTCAAATGCTCAACGATGGAGTAGTCTTTTGGTTGCATACGCCGCCAGAAATCTTCGACTTCTCCCTTCGGTTATTGCTCTCTTTTGGGTGTTTTCTTTCCTTGTGGCATTCTGAGCCAGTTCTTCAGGAGTGTAACATCTCCCTGAGCGGGTCATGCCTTGAGCCATGGCTACTTGCACAATGATTGGCTCTTTGGGAGCAGGTACAATTTGTTGTGCCGTCTGGGCTACTACGGGTGTTGGGACCAAAGTCTTGAACCTCGGTATAGCTTTTGGAGCTCCCGGCGCTGGGACCAAAACTTTGAAGTTGGGGCGCTCTTGGAGTGTGAGGGAGGCTACTGTTTGTTCCAGGGATTCAACCGCTTTAGGGACCAACGCTCTGCAAGCTTCCCAGTCCTCATCCCTCTCAATCATGTGGACCCGTTGTTTCATGGTTGGGTAATGGGTTCGTGTTCACATTGGGAGCTTGCGGTTTCCAAATGATTTCCTTTTTGTCGATCGATCCTTGGATTTTGTGCTTGAGATTTATGCAGTCTTCTGTGTTGTGCCCATTTCCTCCTGAATGGTAGGCACAAGTCTGATCAACCCTGTAGAATCTGTTCCCCGACTGTGCTGGTTTTGGAGGGACCTTCTGGATTAGGCCCGCGGCCAATAGCCTTTCGAAGAGCCGAGCCCTAGGCTCGAGAAGTGTTGTGAATTCTCTCGCTGGCTTTCTCTCGAAAGCAGGACGTGGAGCATTATATATTGGGGGGGTGGTTGATTTTGGTAGTTTAGAGGTGGATAAGCTTGTGGTGGGTTGTTTTGTGGTGGACGGTAGTTTTGCTGAGGTGGTGGTTGATATGTTTGTTGTGGTGGTGTTTGGTAAGCAGGAGCGGACACACGGACACTAGGCGGAGCCGTGTAAGCTGGTATAGTGGTGGTGAAGCTTGGTTGTGCGTAATATACAGGTGTTGGATTATAGGCAGGTGTGGAGTAATTTATGAGAGGCGGAGTTATGTGGGAGGATTGTGGTTCTTTTGGGCTTGGGTTTGGAATGTGGGATATGCTCGCCACGTCCTCTTTCTTCTTGCAGAAGATTCCCGCAGTAGTTTGTCCAGATGCTTTGTTGAAGACACTGACTATTTTCCCAGATTTGAGACCATCTTCTATGGCCTCTCCCATTTTGACCAACTCAGCAAATGGCCTCCCAGCCATGGACAACATTCTATCATAGAAATCAGGCTCCTGGGACCTAATGAACACGGAGACTAGCTCTCCCTCACACATTGGTGGCTGCACACGGGCTGCTTCGGCCCTCCACCTACTGGCAAACTCTCTATAGTTCTCTGTTGACTTCTGTTTGACCTTTTCGAGGTAGTAGCGGTCGGGTACCGTTTCGACATTAAAGCGAAATCTCTCCATGAAGGATTCTGCCATGTCCTCCCAAGTGAGCCATTGGCGCATGTCTTGGGTTGCGAACCACTCAGCGGCTTCGCCAGTTAGACTACGACTGAATAGTCGCATAATCAGAGGTTCATTCTTCTTAACCCCAACCAATTGGTCACAGTAGGACCGAAGATGTGCTTTGGGATTCCTTGTCCCATTGAACATTTCAAATTTTGGAATTTTGAACCCTTCTGGTAGGTCCAAATCCGGATGCATGCACAGGTCATCATATCTTAGGCCCGTAGCCTTTCTTGCGGACCTGTTGGATCTTTCTAGTAACTCTTCCATCTTCTTTTCCATATCTCTCTCACGTTTATCCTGTTCGGCCCTCCAGGCCTTCTCCATTTCCTCGTAATGGTCTAGCTCTTTATGCCCTGGGGAGGATTCATTTGGGATGTTGGGAGTGAAGAAGGATACTTGGTGAGTGGGATGGTTGAGCGGGGCAGTGGTGGTTTGCCCAGTTGGTGGGGCTGGAACACGTACTTGGTTTGCCGGGTTGATGAATACCGGCTGGGGAACCTGGTAAGAAGGGACCGAGTGAGTGGTCCCTGGGATTTGGGTGTATTTTGTTGGTGGTGGAGTGCGGTAAGAAGTACCAACGTGATTCGGGTCAGTTGGATTTAATGGAGGTGGGATGGTTCCTGGTGGGTATATAGGAAAGTGATCGGGCATTGGGGAGCTTAGTGAAGGAAAGGAGGAGGAGGCCTTCTTCCTTCAGTCGAGGCGTCCTTGTCGGCATTGGCTGCCTCATTCCTAGCCACCTTTTCTTGGAGGGCCGTGACGGCAGTCAGTAATGTCGCGATCACATCTTCTTGAGATGATACTTCCTGTGGGTCTTGGGTATCTCCCTCGCGGAGAACGAGCTCATTTCCACCATTATCCGGTGTACCAGTCATTTTTTCTTTTCCTTTATCTGAGAGGGATGCTAACGCGGCTTTAGATCTCGTGAAGTATGCCAGCTTTCGGTACTACACTAATCGGCCTCGTTCTATAAGATAAGAATAACTCAACGGTAGACAAAGTTAGTTACTTGGATATAAATATAAAAGCAAGATATCACATATTGGTATTTAAAGCGCACGTAGCACATAAAGTCATATATTAAAGCTTGAATATTTTTTGATCCTTTGTTCTAAAGGTTCGGACGTTATGGGCCTTTTATGTTTGGGTGGATCTTGGTTCAATGGGCTTTATGGTTGACTTACTTTGGCAAACCCTTTTCCTGTTACAAAAATTAAACAAATGGGGGGGGGGGGGGGGGGGGGGGGATTATAATTTATATTATATAGGGGCCGAGTCTTACGTAGACTGCCTACGTATCCCACCAGGGGAAATCAGGCCCTATCGTAGTTCGTTTACAAAAGAAGGATATACATTTTCTCTAAATATCCTTTGGGCTAACCCTAACTAAAGACATCCCCAGACCAGGCCCGACTAGGGCTTCCCGCGTATCCCTCCATAGGGACGTCAGGTCGGCGCGGTTCCTTACAATATTTATGGGGGAGGGGGTAACTTTTTATATGCAAAAGTGGGGGACACCTAATATCTACCCAAAAATATAGCTCTGCGAGTTGCTGTCCTTACGAACTCGCTCTCTCATCTTTCCTTTCTTCTTAGTGTTGTGGCGGGAGGATGACCAAAATCTCTCCCGTACTGATCTTGTGCTCGAGCTCGAGCTTGAACGCGTAACACTCTTCTATGTCATGTCCCATAGCTCCAGTATGGTACAAGCAAAATTTGTTCCTGTTGGGCCCTAATGGCGCGGGCTCGTGGACAGGCTCCACGGGTCTGATCTTCCTTAAAGTAGCCAGAGTTGAGAAGATGCGGGCGTATGATTCCTCGAAGACCGTGAAATCATATCGCCAAATCTGGGTTTCAGCGGTGACCCCTTCTCCGGGGATAATAGGGTCATGGACTAGTAGGGTGTGTGGTCCCCACAAAGTCCCGATGATCCTATCATCGATCAAGCTACAAATTCTCTTTCTTAATCCCAGGCACTCATTCAAGGTATGACCCGCCTGATTGCGGTGAAATGGGCACCTTTTGTAGGCATACACCAACTCGGGCGGTGGCAACCTGGCCCTAGTGGTGCAAGACACTCCCGTGGCGATCATCCTTTCGAATACCTCCTTACAGGTGACGGGTCGTGGGGCCACTCTGAATGGGGAGGAATAGGCTTTGAAGGCTATGCCCCACCAAGCAGGTTCGGGAGGGTCTGCTCTCCCAAAATTCTCTGACGCCATAGTAGAGACCGCAGGTACTAGCACGGGTGAGGGTGCATAGAAGTCAGATCCCTCGTTGGTTGGGGCATAATAGTCAGATTCATCATTCATATCATTCTCTTCTTCTTGAAACTCGGGAAACATCTCAAATGGTTCCTCTTCTTCCTCGACCTCTATGTCGATAGGCTCCAATTCTTCTTCCTCCATATCTTGAGGCTCTTCTTCTTCCTCTTCTGGCTCTTCTTCCTCTATGGGTTCTTCCTCCTCAATGGGTTCGGAGGCTTCCTGTTGAGGCTCCGACTCTTCTTGTGGGTCTGATTCCATCACCCACGGGTCTAACCTAGCTCCTTGGTCTTCATTCACTCCTTCTGGAGTCCCTTCTCTAGGCATCACAGGCCTTCTCTCTAAGGGTATATAATTCAGCACCAATTCTCTCACTTCTTCCGAGACATTCCCATAGTATTGCTCTTGGGGTATGCCTTTTGGCGGATTCCCAACCATATCCAGCAACCTGTCTACCTCCTCGATTTTCTTTCCTATTTCCTGGAGATGCTTTTCCATTTGTAGCACCTTATCCCGCAGCATCTCAGCTGTCTCTCCTAAAGTCCGCGCTTCCTGCTCTCCTTGATTCGCCATTGTAAGTCAACCTTTAGTGGAGATAAATTCGGGTAAGTTTTAAGTCTCATGGTTTTTCTTTTGGGTATGTAGTTTAGATCATCGGACCAATTGTACTCAAGCTTTAATATATGATAACACACATAGCAAGTAAGCATGTGAAGCACGTAGCAAGCAATCATGTAATTTGCAAATATTTATACTACTCGTGTTCCTAAGGCCTTTTTGAGCTAAGGCTTTCTTAATCGTTTGAAACATGCAAGTGCCATTTGTGAAGATGAACCATTGCCCCGAAAATCATCATTAGTTAATAAATAATAAAAATATCTTCCCCGAAGGGATTACAAAGATGATGAAGCCGACATGGGGCTTATAATAAAGCAATAAATCAGCAGGGTCCTCCTCCAGCGGCTGATGTCGAGGCTTGGCTTGTCTTGGCCTTCTTGACCCTCCGAAGGGTGGTCTGAATCCGAAGTCGTGCTTGATACATCTCCATTCTGACTATCACCGGGTCTGTTTCTTCCAAAATCTTGGCCAAGTGCTCATCTGTGCTTTCCAAACATTCTTTCAAACGTTCCTCTTCTCGGGCATCGTGATGAAGTGTGGGCCCTGGGATGGATGCACGGGCCAAGTGTCCCTGTAACCACTCATAATACCCTGGGTCACACCCTGCTTCGAACCTGTCTGGAGCTAAAGTATCTGGACCCCAACTCACACGACCATTCCACTCCCTGAGGATTGTACCAGCATTCTTAATTTTTTGTTCGGTATGCTCGATAATAAATTGTTCGGGGTTCCCCATTTGGGGTATCACTTGCCTTCTACCAAATTGCCTTAAAACCCGAGATGGATAATAAGGACGGATTCCTCGAACCCCGACTAATGGCACAAATGGGCAATTTTTGCCCCGAACCACTATGCTTTCAGAAATGAAGTCAGGGAACATCCACTGGATCCTATCTTCAGTCAACTCTGCAAAGAAATGGGCCCACGCCCCTTTGGACATGTAACCAAGGTTCGGACAGTAATTTGTGAGGCGGTCTATCCTGTTGTTGTTGCTCAGATACTGGACTCCTTCAGCCATGTTGATGTGTTTGATAATCCACCATTGTAGCAACATGTTACACCCTTGGAAGTATCGAAAATGATTCCGGCATTTGTCTAAAGCCCGAAAAATGTCCGCCAGGATGATGGGTGCCAGGTCAAAATACTTGGTTTCCTGATCCTTGGTTATACCATAGAAGATAGCATGGGCCAAGTAGATCACTCGGGTGTCTATGGCCAGTGACTCATTCTTCGGGAATACCATAGTGCCTAGTAGGGCTATGGCAAACGCCAAAGGTCTAACAGCTTCCCATTCTTCTCTACTCTTGAACTCCCTCTGATATAGATTATACCCGGTGACATCCCCGAACCTCCGGTACAGATCCCTAAAGGCTACAGTGGGTCCTTGTGCCCAGGGCGCCTCAGTTAAGGCAAGAAACTTCATGATTTGGCCGACGGTGGGCCTTTGTGGGAATAACAGATTGTGATCTGGCTTGTGTCGCCTCCTTAGATAGGTTCCATTGCTGTCTATGGCATCCCTAATTTCCTCTAGGGTCGGAGTCATCTCGATATTACCAAAATGGAACAACATTTCCTTATCGTCCCAATACCCGGCTAATACCTCTATTAGCTCCGGGCGACCCTTCATTGTCATGATAGAGGGTAGATGACCTAGAGTGCAGCTAATTGTCCTTCGATGAGCATCACCCAACCATTCCCACCAAGCTCTCAATAAGTCTGGAGCCTCGGTAACTATGTCAAAATGGATTCTGCATTCCATCTACAAAACAAAACACGGTTAAGATTCCCCCATCCCCATAGGATCAATGGTTCATCACATAGGCACAAACATGCTTCCACATAGCACATAAATGAAATGCGGTGTTTTTCGGGTCATAGACCGTCCGAACACAAGGTAGTCTCTCTTAATGAGCCTTAGGTAGGTCTGAGATACCCAAAGCTCATCTAAGTATGAATGCTCTAGTTCAGTAGGGATTTGGCTTAGCTCTATCCTAGTTTTCACTAGAGTGGGCTTTTCACAAAAGACCGGGAACCCGAGCGGACAACTAGGGCTGAACCGTTAGGGCTGTTGGACGACCGCGAACCAACCCCGCCTCATAACGGTTCCAAAAGAAATATTTTGGTTTTATACTGAAGGAACGACCGCGTGCTCCGCGAAGTCGCCTTTGGAACAAAGTGTAAAATAAATGCCAGGAGTGGCGGAGTTATGATATGCATGCAATGACAGTTAATAATTGCGGGAAAGTAAACACATAAACAGTTAAAGCAAATATACTCATATTATATTGGAATCCTTATGGTTAGAACCTTTAAGTCCCCAGCGGAGTCGCCATCTGTTACGGTTCGCATTTCGCGGGCGGGGTTAGCGCTCGAAAAGCTACTTCGAACTTGTTGGTGCTCTTTCGGACTTTGTTTTAAAAGAGTCGCCACCTAATTTTTAGGAAATTAGGAAAACCAAATTTTGAAGGATTTATTCATATACCGTGAAAAATCCTTCGTAATCCAAAGTTCTAGGTAAGGGTTCTGGTGATCCCCTAGGGAAGGTGTTAGGCACCCTAGTATTAAGGATCCGTACTATACGGTTGACCTTCGAATTCCAATGTATGAGTATTTGCATGAACTGTTTATTTAGTGTTTATTCCCGCATTTATAAAATCTATCATTTGCATATCATTTTTTTGAAAAAAGAATTGAATATCCCCTTATATATAGGGTATTTAGGTTCGGATTTATAATATCCGGATATAAATAGTTTCCTTTTATATATAAGGATAATGTATTTTATAAAAAAGTATAAAAACCTTTTGTTTTATAATATATATATATATATATGTTATTCTCATGCTTAATCCCATACTTGGCTTCGGGTCAATCCGTTTAATACATTTAGAATGTCTTATCCTAGAAACTCGTATTTAATGCGTATTTCATTTATTTGAACAAGTTTTGACGTAAAAAATGGTTTTATTTTTATGATTTATAGACATACACACACACACACACACACACACATATATATATACATAAACCCATATATATATATATATTTATTTTAACGAAGAAAACGGGGCTTGGCCCAAATCTACATTTTTTTTTCTTTTCAAGCTAAAAAGGGGTTCAATGGACTTAGTCCAAAAAGTTTTGTTTTATTTTTTTTTGAAAGCCTGGTTTTTGCCCAAATTGTTCTTTTTATTAAAAATCAAGGATCCCAAAATGTTTCATTATTTCTGTTTTGGCCCAAAATTCTTAGTTTAAAACGATTTTTACAAAAAAATTAGTCCAAAACTACAAATTGTATTCCTTGATTTAAAACTTGATCCCATTTAAAAAATAACACTCGTGTCCTTAAAATCCCTTTCTTTCACAAATGATTTTTTGTAAATTGAAAATCCATTTGATTTTAAGAAAATTTATACTTAAGCTCGGGTTTTTTCAAAAAATTGTTTGGGACTTAAGGGTCAACTAAACGGCATTTGGCACCGTTGTCCTAAGACGACTAGTTCATAATCATAAAGATTCCAATAAATATGAGTTTTATAAATTTTAAATACAAGTAAATTGAACAAATAAAAGAGAATATAAATAAATAAATAAGAGAAAGTTAGGCTAGGCGTACCAAGCCCCTAGTTGGCCATTTTCACCCATGGTTGGCCTTCTACGCGTTTTATATATATATTAGCTTCCTTTTCTTCTATACTATATATATATAAGAATTGAAAAGGCTTTAGCCAACAATTGGTTGGACTTGACCCAATGGCCCCGTAATGAAGGAGAAAAAAACAAGAGGGACCCGTTAGTTTATATTTATCACACACACACACACACACATATATATATATATATATATATATATATATATATATATATATATATATATATATATATATAATTACAAGTATGCATTTCTATGGTATATATATATATTATTGGTAGGATTTAGACGTAGTAAAAGAGGGGGGGGGGGGAGAGAGTCATCACCAACCGTATTCCCGATGCCGCACAAGATCCAAAGGGTTTCATGAACCCCAGGCATAGCAGGACATCGAGGGAAGGCTAAGACTAAGGCCCCAAATTACCTCAGTTTCCCACCAGTATTGCCATAGAAGAATGATAGGGCAATATCCATACTTAGTAGTAACAAAACACAGACAAGATGTGACGTATTAAACAAAACACAAAAAAAAAATTACAGCAATCAGAACATCTAAGCATAGCACGGGCAGAGCAAGCTGAGATACATAAACATGGAGTAACAAATACTAAATGAAACATATAGTTGTGGTACAGACAGAGAAACAAGCTGTCGTATCTAGACATAGTATAGGCATAAGCAATTTACATCACATAGCATGGCACAGAACAAAAGCAAACCGAGACATATGACCAACATAGACAAAAAGCCAATTATAAGTACATAGTCATGGTTAAGAGCTAACTGAAACCATAGACATAGTTTAGGCAGAGACAAACTATAAATACATAGTTATGAGAATAATACAAGGAGACTGAGACCATAAACATAGCACGGACAAGAACAAAGAGGAGATTGTGGGTCTGATATCTATGATAGCACAAAGTGAATCGCACAATGATCATAATGTAGACAAAGATGTATATGACCTGTGCTTCGCTAAGACAGACTCATACAAAGTGGTCATGGCATTCCTTGATAATTGAATGACCATTATATAGGACACACATGATGTGTAAAGAGGTAACTTTTTATGATTTAAATGAATACAACTTAAAGCGAGACTATACGAGACTTGGATCAAATCCTCCAACTTAAGCAATCACATATATAAGCAGGTGACATACAAGACAAGTGACTATGTCCCAACTAGTGTAATATCTTTTTAATATGAAGAATCAGAGTGCAAACAGACCTGAGCATGGAAAGGAAGTATAGGAAGAAAAGCAATTGCAAGCAGACTTCATTCATGAATCAATGATCTCGTTTAAGACAGACATCAAAACTTTCAGTTTCAACTGTTTCGCCAAATTTTCCTTCCTTTTGATCCAATGATGGAATTTTATAAGATTATGGTGTGATATGTAGCAAATATATACCTCCACAGGTCCACAGAGGTGCCCTGGTAACTTTTATGTGGAGGACAAATATTGAGAACTAAGCAGTGTCTGGTTCTCCTTAACCCTCTCCAAGATACCTTTTGAAAAGACCCTTCTGTGTACATGTGTGATTCTCAGTATGCTTCACACGTTCCCATATTTATATAAAATCATATCATTTGGTCATTCTCAATTAAATACTTAAACAAAATTAGAATAGGTGAGGCTTCCAGCTAATTTATTGCTAATCTGTGGCCTTTGTATCATTTCAATCTCACAAATCTATCTTAAGATTGCTACAGGTTTTAGGGTGTCCCAGATTTCATGCAAATCATACCATAACAGTGTACCTAGGTGGACTTACTAAACATGACAGTCAAGTGTACAAACAGGATATCTTCATTGATGCAATAGGTCAAACAACTTAAACAATAGCATTAGATCATTTGATCAAGTTATCAGGATCTAGGCGATAGTTTAAGTTACTCACAATATGGCCACAGCAGACAAGCTAATCAACATACAAATGTGGGAGGGTAGAGTTCTTAAGCTTTTACTAAGCAGGCATGCATAAAGGGTGATTCACTATCAATGACAGCCTCACATTATCTTAGACAGGCAGGATAGGCCTGTTTTCGCACAAAGGACTAGCAAATACCAGCAGTTCCTAAGTTCAAACTAAGCTTCAAAAGGCAATATCATGCTTCAAGTTCATGAAGTGTATTTGAAATATATACCATTACACAGAAACAGAGTCAAGCCCAAACACATAGAGGAAAAGAGATTTTTTTGCACATACTGGATACTTAAAACTTTAATAACCAATCATAGAACCTTAAAGCCTACATATAGCAGACCCATAGTGTTACTTCCAAACCCTTGTTCATACAGTACTTTTATCACAAATTGACAAAGAGACAGGCATTATACATAGTTGTTAATCATGCAGATGTCCACATCATGCTTCATAGAAGTCAAGTATTTTGATTTAAAAACCAAAGGGCAGTATGCAATATTCAAGATATGCAAGCAGTCAAGTTTGAATCACCTAATTCAGATATGTGCAAACTTTTATCAAAAATCACTATTGCATAAGTCACAATCTTAAGAAGGGATATGAGGAGACCTTAGTAAGATCCAACTAGGCTAGAATGGACAAATATGGTCACTTAGAGTTATTAGTCATGCTACTTTGATTAACAAGTCACATTTGAATGTAAAATCATGCTTAAGATACTCAGACAAGGCAAGCAAGACTAATAGTTCAAACTATAAGAAAATGATAACAAAAGCTAGCTCATGTGTCCAACTTTATCATGGCAAACTTAGTTCTTAACTAGCATACTCTTTTGTCATTTACTTATGGTAAGTTATCATGTCTATAGTGAGTGATAGAACTTATATCAACTGATACCAACATAAAATTCTTTGCTAACCAGCATACAAGTGTAACATTGTCACATTAGACAGGAGAAAGAGATTTCAAATCGGATACATATTTACACAAAACACATATATCAAACAAAATCTGGATTGGAAAGCATTTAAAACAACAGACATGACGTGCTGAGCTTGAATGATAACTAGATATCAACTAAAAGTGTCACATGAATCCAATAAGCCTAGACTGTCATATGATTAATATTCAAAGGTGTGATTAAGAAAAATGCAAACTAGTTGATACATAGTTAAGTCAAGATTGAGCATGTATAGCATAATTAAACAATTACAGTCCTGAACTAACACAAAATTAATCATTATCAAACATATAGACCATACTTAAGCAGTCATAGGTAGAATAACACATGCTTAATCATAAAAAATGAACCCCCATGGACTAACTGATCATAGACAGAATCAATCATGTGAACAGGATTAACAAGCTATCATTCTGAGACTAATATGTAACTAATCAATTCAGTCCTAATGATCAAATGCAGATCTGTACTGATCTTACATAGCCTAGAATCACAAAACAAAACCAAGGTAAAAACAAGACTAACCTAAATTAAATATTACTAAAAATTATGAATCTAAACTAACATAACCTTAATCAAAGCTAACCACACAACAACACCAAATAACTCACAAAAATTACTAAAAGTTACCACAATTAATAACAAGAGAGTAAATTACCTTTTTTTATGCAACCGTGTCAAGAATTGAATTTGGAGCCTTTGATGCTTCCAATCCCAAACTCGGCAACACATATAGAGTAAATAAAATTTAGAAACTGAGAGTCTCAACTCTTAAAAGAAATTTTAAGTCTAAAATTATACTACTGAGCTTAAATTTCAAGTTGGACGTAAAATTCTAGCTTTTAGGCTGTCAAAAACTTGTTTAACTTGTAAGGTTGGGGTTATATTTATAGAACAATGCAGTACAAATCCATTTTTCAAATGAAAACTCTCATTAAATGAATTTAACATCTGAGATTTAAAGTAAAACAACCTATACGGCCAGATTCGTCCTATTTTAGGTCGATCAGAGTTAACATTCAAAGACCAATAAGAAATCACGAAAATAATAAAGCAATACGATATTAAATCAACATAAAATCGCAGGTTTGACCTAGAATTTGAAGAAAAGAGTAAAAGCAGATGCTTAATACCGTGTTTGGGATGAATTTGAACAAGAATGAGAATGAGCATTAATTGTTTCATGCTTAAGGACACACCAGCACTGTGCAATCTCTGCAAAATCTGAAATTTTGCCATTTTTGGACTAGGAGAGAGAAAGGACGGAGGAGACGGCACTAGGGTTTAGCTAAAAGGGAAGAGAGAGAGGAGATGAGGCACGTTTGGTATGAAAATGGTTTTACGATTTTTTGTTACCCTATGAGAGAGAGAGGTTGGGAGGAGGTCGGTTCTTGGCTGGACCTAGTCCAAATTTAAAATAAGAGGGGAGGACCCCATATATGTATATACTTACGTATATCAAGTGTATATACGCGTATGAGGGGAAAAATGGGTAGACTAAATAGATAAAAAAAAAAAATGTTAAACATCGATTATTGATCACATTATATGAGTTAGGACATGATTAGTATTTTAAATTAATTTTAAAACACGACTACTCATGTAGACAGCCTTAGTTTGCAACCATAGCCTCAATTGATTTGAAATCTAAATGAATGTTGCAATTACAACCCTTTATTAACTAGTTCCAATGATGTCCCTAATTAATCTTAGCCTAATTAATTATTTCGATTATGGCCTTATTTATCCTAATTAACAAGTTAAAGCTAAACTTGCACTAATGACCTCAATTGATTTGCCAATGAATTTGGTCATTTCAATTGAAGCCACCTAAAGGCTAATTTTGCAAAGGTGACCTCAACTGTCTTAAACCATGAGTGGTTAATTCAATAGTGTCCATAATGTGAACAATTAAATAATTAAAACCAATTTACAATAATGATCCTCTAGTTGATTAGTTAACCTAATTAAGTACTAAAATTAATTTATTAATTTCAACAAATCAAGCAAACACCCAGAATTAGAGATTGAGGGGAAAAATGACCAATTCTTTTAATTACTCGAATTCCTTGGATTTAAGGGACTAGATTATTATTCAATTTTGACTTTTGACAATTTAACAATTCAGTAAACAATTATTCAAAAAAAAAATTTGCTCTTAATTAATTCTAACAAATATTTCATAAATGTCATAAAATGTACCAATTAATTTCTAAATAATTTATAATGTCATAAAAATCTCTATATCACAGAAGTAAAATATTGACCCGAATACCTTTTATAAAAATTATTTTAATCCCTTCAAGATGCGTAGCTCATTTTATTTGTCATCCAAGGACCCTGAGTAATTAAAATAAATTATGAGAGGTCAAAAATTAAAGTGTCAACAAGTTGTATATGGACTTCGCGGATCCCCCATGGGTCATGATCGCCGAGACGTGGAGTTATTCCGTCCGGGACATGTTGTACGAAGGTGCATATGCCTTGCATTCATCATACATACATTATTGCATTGTATTATACTTTCTGCTTTCCGGTGATATGTTGTGATACTATCGTGATATGCTGGTTCAGATTGATTAGCTGAGACTTGGCACAGTTAGGCTTAGCTGTTATAACATAGGTGATGACTTGTTGTGATACTATTGTGATATGCTGGTTCGAATTGATTAGACTGAGACTTGGCACAGTTGGGTTTGGATGCTATAACGTAGGTGATGACTTGTTCTGTGGATATGGATTCGTGTTGACTTGTACTAGTTGGCTTATGTGTTTATCTTGCTTTGTTGTCTTTATATACGTGTAACACCTTGTATCTTGGTGTTTGGATGCATCGTAGTAGATTCATATGAGCTTGAAGGGATTAAGATCATCCATGAGATTATAGAGGGTTTATGACAGTGTTATTGTAAGACCCCGTAAGTTTGATAACCTTGATACGGTTGGATATTATTTTGATATGATACATATATTTTGTTTCAAATTGAAACCCTTTAGTGAAAGTTTGATAAATTTGATTTTGTGGAATTATTAATATTACTACTTTTATATGTTTTAAATTATATACATGACATGAGGAAGTTATAAATGAGATTTTATTTATTATAAGGACAGGAATTATTTTCTCGTAAGAAAAGGTATTTCTTTTCCATTTTGAGAATTATAGTATAAAGATTTGTACTCTTGATAGTAGATTTGGAAAAAATAGAATTTGATAAAATAGATTTTCTAGATATCATAAATTTCATAAGATGTTAGTGTATTCATTTTGTCACCATGTATAATGATTACCTATTAATGGAAAGTTGGTACGTAAACTATATCGGTCATATTGTTTTCTAGATAAGTCTTGTTTGAATTAAATAGTTATATTATCATTGTAGCTAATTGTGTGAGTTGCCACCGAGTTACTACATATATACGTGGCTAAATTGCAGTCCCACCATTAATTGGTATCATTTATCCCCAGCCAACCCTCAACTTTCCCTTTTAGCCAAGTATTCTGGTGTTAAAATGATATAAACACCACGGCCACTTCCCTAAAAAAAGGGATAATATTTTTCACTTTGTATTAGCCATTGACTAAATTCCTCCTTAAGAATTCTATATATATACATATATTCCAAGCCTTTGGCTATCATACTACTAATCAATTCGGTGAGATCCATCTATCAATAATCGGTAAAGTGGTACCACCTTAGAGGTAAATTTTTATATGCATAGGCAGCAACTGCTCTTCCTATTCCTCTACAATAGATACACAAAAATTACGTGGAATCTATAGCAAATTATATTCACGTTCAACGGACCATATAGTAGAATCAATTGGTGTAGTATTTGAATACTAAAAACATCTGCATCAAGTCATTGAGCTCGATTGAAGGTTAATCAATTACCGAAAGGATTAACTCGTTGTAGTCATTCGAAGGACAGAATCAAGATATGTGAAGGCTATTCCCTTTTCTCATATTTGGCATGATTTCCTTCGTCGAGCCACCTTCGATTATCAGCACAAAGATGTGCTAATCATAATGATTATACTCGAGTGTCCCTGAACCTATGTTAGTAGTTCTCCCTTGTCTGGAATGAATCATAGTTAGCCGTAATTAATTAAGTAAACAAACTAATAGAGAGCATGACTCAGAGTACATAGAGTTATGGTTGCCTTCGGGGATATGATTATGTATACAGACTGTCTACGAGGCTATGATGATTGCTTTCGGGCTATGATAGTTGCCCTCAGAGCTATGGTGTTGCTTCGGGGCTATTGGCCATACAGACAGCCTTCGGGGCTATACAGATGTGCGCTTGCCTTCAAGGTTATGATTATACAGACAAACTGCCTTTGGGGCTACAGTGAGTGCCTTCGGGGCTAATCATGCATGTCTAGACGTCTTGTACAAGGTTAAGTAATTAATTATCATATTATTAGATAATAGGAGACAGATACAGGTAAACACCGCCGGATTCTTTATTGAATCCTCAATTTATGTTCAGTTACTTTATATTTCATTTCAAAGATTAGTTTCAGTCACCTTACATACTCGGTACATTATTTCGTACTGACGTCCCTTTGCCTGAGTACGCTGCGTTCACGCCTGCAGGTTCAGACAGGTTGCCAGGAGGATCGTACCAGTAGTTTCTGTCGAGTACCAGCCAAAGGTGGTAAGCTCCATATCATTCGGAGTTACCAGGTTCAGAGTTTTGTTTATACATAGTATGGGTAGGCCAGGGCCTTGTCCCGACTATGTTACAGTTACACTTTTGTAGAGGCTTGTAGACTTGTGTTCTTAGTACAGTATGTCAGTATGGAGGCCTTGTCGGCCCTTTGTATATGCTTATTTTGGTAGTGTTGGTTGAAGACGTTCTTGGAGGCCTTGTCGGCTTGCTCAGTTATGTATATATGTTTTAGAGTATGCACCCTTTCAGATGCGATAGTTAGTCTTTATATATATATATATATATATATATATATATATATATATATATATATATATATATATATATATATATATATATAGTTACAGATTGTGGCCTTGTCGGCCTTATTGGTATTGTCTGTTTGCAGGTAGGCCCTGTCGGCCTAACCTAAGGGTTATCCCTCAAGAGTTACAAGTATAGAGTGGTTCGCTCAGGCTGAGTACGGTGCAGGGTGTCGGTTACGCCCCTTTAGATTTTGGGCGTGACAATACATTAGCTAGTCTTAGTCAACCTATGATACCTACCAAAGACTTTATGAATGCAGAGTACCAGGTGGGATGGACCTCTACTCCTCGTGGCTGATATCGAGGATTGTTGATTCGAGTCTTTTAAGGTGAGCATGAGGACGTTCACTGCCTGAAGACTCTTCGTATATTACTATGTCATTATTTCCATTCTGAGACATGATTTGAGACTATTGATGTATTATTATGATTCAGACTTGTAGTATTTAGTTAGATGCTCTTTTATAACCATCGTACTGGGGTGTATTTCACTATTAGAAAATAAGGCATTAGCGACGGACAAAATTTCATAGCTAACAACAAAAATTCCATGCTAATCTCATTTAGCTGTGGATTAGCGACATATTATAAGAAAATCTTATTAGCGAGGAGCTATTTAGCGATGAATTAGCTAGGAATTACCGAAAAACACCGTAGCTAATTCCACGTTCTGTTGTAGTGTTTCTTTTACTTCCACACTTTCTAATATTATTATTGTGAGACTTACGTTATTCTATCTTCTTTCGCTTTATTTATTCTTTTATGATTGTTGGGATAAGGGTTTGCTTATCGAGGTGGGAAAGGTAGGTGCCCATATGACTTAATGAAAATGAGCCGTCACACTTGTTTGCTTTTAATATAGGACACCAATGCTCCCAAAAAGAAAATAATTGTTTTAAATATGAAGCCCAATAACAATACTGTTTCTTAGAAAATGCAACAATGTTAGAAAATCATAATATACAATATATACCGATTGAAGTAAGAAATTAAAGATTTAACAAGACCACCGCCTTCGCAGCCCTCAATCTCCGACCGCTCATCCAACACGAAGGCTTTATCCACCTCATCAACCTCGAAAAGGTTGGTGTTAGGACCCACCTCTTGCAGGAGATGCTACAACACATGGCATATATACCACCCCCGCGTGGCTACAACAACCGTGTTTTCCTATATCAGCTTCACCATACACGCATGATCATATTGTTGTTGTCAGTATAACTGGGAGGCTGCGATTCGCAACTGGTGGCATGCAACACCAGTCGCGGTAACAAATGATGAGGTCATGCTATCGCATACTGTGGCGGCAGATGAGCTCATGTTGCCACCTACTGTGGCGGCAGATGAGGACATGCTGCCGCTTGCTTAGACGGCAGATGAAATCATGCTATTTTTGCCTTGGGCAGTGGAAAACGAAAACAAATTTCTGTTGGAAATAGTTTGACGCAAGGAATCAAAGAGGGAAGTAGTACTGGAGAAAGCAGGCTATGGTAGAATATATATATATATATATATATATATATATATATATATATATATATATATATATATATATATATATATATATATATATATATAGCCTATAGGGTTGTTAGAAGTGGGAGACTACGGTCAATGATGTGACGTAATGCATGTGCCATTTTTTAAGTGTGATTTCGTCACTAAAATACTTTTCTTCACTATCTCATATTTAGTTTATGATGACCTTTTAGTACTTCTAGTCCTCTACGGTTGCGAAAAAGAAGAAAAAGAAAAAGTTGTTTATGATAATGTTTCAAAATTTTGAATTAGGTTAAGATAATTAAATTCAGTTATTATGATCAGATTTTGTATATTATGGATATTTGATGTAACACTCCATAAATTCGTGGTAGATGTTAATTTGTTAAATGAGTATCAATGTGACATTTTAGCTATATGAAGTCCTATAGGGATGACTTTGGATGGAAATAGTTGTTTTATGGTCAAGAAAAATAGTGTGTGTGTGTGTGCGCGCGTGTGTATAATGATTGGACAAGAGCGTATACGTTACCAAGCTAGCACGTAATGTGCACGACCAAACAACCATATATATTAAAAAAAGTTTAAATAATATAAGCATGATAGTTAAAATGAAAACCTGTAGGTCCCAACTTTTTATTTTTTCGTACAGTGTAGTTTTTTTTTTTTTTTTTAAATTTATTTAGGGAATTAATAACATTTATATTCTGATGGCTTGTTTGCTTTTAATATAGGACACCAATTCTCCCAAAAAGAAAACAATTATTTTAAATATGAAGCCAAATAAGAATACTATTTCTCAAAAAATGCAATAATATTAGAAAATCATAATACAATATATACCGATAGAAGTAAGAAATTAAATATTTAACAAGACAGCCGTCTTCGCAGCCCTTGATCTCTGATAGCTCATCCAACACGATGGCTTTATCCACCTCATTAACCTCTAAAATATTGGTGTTAAGACCCAACTCTTGTAGCAAATGCTTCAATAATAGGCACATATAGCACCCCCTGCGTGGCTACATCAACAACCGTATTTTTCTATATCAGCTTCACCACACTTGCATGACCATGTTGTTGTCGTTTGTCTCACTGGGAGGCTGCGATACGCGACAAGTGGCACCACTAGTCACGGTAGAAGATGAGGAGATCAGGTTGCCGCCTGCTTAGGTGGTAGATGAGCTCATGCTATTGCTGCCTTGGGCAGTGGAAAATGAAAACAAATTTCTATTGGAAATAGTTTGACGCACGGTATCAAAGAGGGAAGTAGTACTGGAGAAAGCAGGCCAGGGTAGAATATATGTCTAGCTTATAGGGTTGTTAGAAGTGGGAGACTACGGTCAATGATGTGATGTAATACATGTGTCATTTTTACGTGTGATTTAGTCACTAAAATACTTTTCATGACTATCTTATATTAAGTTTATGATGACCTTTTTGTACTTCTAGTCCTATACAATTGCAAAGAAAAAAAAAAGTTGTTGATGATAATGTTTCAAAATTTTGAATTTTCTTAAGATAATTAAATTCAGTTATTATGATAGATTCTATATATTATGGATATTTGATGTAACACTCCGTAAATTCGTGCTAGATGTGAATGTGTTGAATGAATATTAATGTGACATTTCAGCTATATGAAGACCAATAGGTATGACTTTGGGTGGAAATAGTTCTTTTATGGTTAAGAAAAATAGCGAGGTGCATAAGATTCGATAGAATCGATCAAGTTTCCGGTAGGTCTGATTTCCAGCCTGTTTACGTGAAAATTCGTTGGGAACTTGAGAAAAGTTAAAACATTAAAATTGTCGATCTTTGAAATACCTTTCAAACCATATATGGACCAACTCAAACATAAATCTTCTGTAGGAGTTATGCCCATTTTACTAAACATTGAATGTAGTTCGGACACCCGTGCGCGGGCGAATTTCATATCTCTGACCAAATTTTGGCTTTGTGCGCCACTAGTGCGATTCAAGGATGGTGCACGGGAACTGACGTGCGATGGGCGTGCGTCGCGCAGCCATCGTACAACCCCGTTTTCCTGGTTTCAAACTATATAAGCTTCTAACTTCGTCAAAACCCTTCCCCATTTCATTTTGGATGATAAAAAATCAATTTGTAAAAAACAACATGAGATCTAATCTCTAAACAAGTTCAAAATAAGAAATATGGTCCATATTGTATAAATTTGAGGTGAAACAATTGAAATCATGATGAGTAAAATTAAGCTGCACTAGCCAAGAATCAGCAGCAGCTTGCAAATCATTGAATTTTGCATGAGTTTCGGCCGTGTTTTACCATACATCAGTTTGCATCTTGTAAGATGCTAGCCCAAAAGGAGAAAGTGGAATTCCACCATTTTCCCTCCTTCTTAATGAAATATCCTCTCCTATTTTATCGTTAAGGTTCTTTACAATGATATCTAATAACGGAAAATAATATGTAAATAAGATGTGTGTACGTATACATATATGTGAAAAATTATATAATGATTGGACCAGAACGTATACTTTACCAAGCTAGCGCGTAATGTGCATGACCAAACAACTATATATATTAAAAAAAGTTTAAATAATATAAGCTTGGTTTTTATAACCATCATTAAAATGAAAACCTGTAGGTCCCAACATTTATTTTTTTTGTACTGGATGGTTTTTTTAAAAAAAAAAAATTATTTAGGGAATTAATAACTTTATATTCTTATGTCTTGTTTGCTTTTAATATAGGACACCAATTCTCGCAAAAAGAAAATAATTGTTTTAAATATGAAGCCAAATAAAAATAATGTTTCTCAGAAAATGTAATAATATTAGAAAATCATAATACAATATATACTGATAGAAGTAAGAAACTTAAGATTTAACAAGGCCAGGTCCTTCGTAGCCCTCAATCTTCGGCAGCTCATCCAACATGATGACTTTATCTGCCTCATCAACCTCGAAAAGGTTGGTGTTAGGACCCAACTCTTGCAGAAAATACTTCAACACAAGGCACATACAACACCACCGCATGGCTACAACAACCGCATTTTCCTATATCAGCTTCACCACACTTGCATGACCATATTGTTGTTGTTAGTCTCACTGGGAGGCTGCGATTCGGGACTAGTGGCACCACTGCAAAAAATTGGATAATTTGTAGAGGTTGAAAGTTGAAATTCGCGGAGGTTCTAACCTCCACTATTTGCTAGCGGACGATAAAACTCCCATGAATTGCAACTTTCAACCTTCACAAATTACCTATTTTTTTAAGTGCACCACCAGTCACGGTTGCAAATGATAAGCTCATGCTACCGCATGCTGTGGCTACAGATGAGCTCACATGGCCACGTACTGTGGCGGCAGATGAGCTCATGATGCAGCCTGCTGAGGCGGTAGATGAAATCATGCTATTGCTGCCTTGGGCAGTGGAAAACGTAAACAAATTTCTGTTGAAAATAGTTTGACGCAAGGAATCAAGGAGGGAACTAGTACTGGAAAAAGCCAGCCAGGGTAGAATATATATATATATATATATAGGCTACAGGTTTGTTAGAAGTGGGAGACTACGGCCAATGATGTGACGCAATACATGTGTATTGTTAAGTGTGATTTCGTCACTAAAATAATGACTATCACATATTTGGTGTATGATGACCTCTTAGTACTTCCAGTCCTCTACAGTTGGAAAAAAAATAGGTGTTTATGATAATGTTTCAAAATCTTGAATTAGGTTAAGATAAATAAATTCAGTTATTATGATCAAATTCTATATATTATGGATATTTGATGTAACACTCCGTAAATTCATGCAAGATGTGAATTAGTTAAATGAGTATTAATGTGACATTTTAGCTATATGAAGTCCTATAGGGATGACTTTGGTTGAAAATAATTGTTTTATGGTAAAAAAAATAGTGAGGTGCATAAGATTCGATAGAATCGACCAAGTTTACGGTAGGTCTGACTTCCAACCTATTTAAGTGAAAATCTGTTGGGATCTTGAGAACAACATAAAATATTAAAATTGTCAATCTTTGAAATACCTTTCCAACCATATATGGACCAACTCAAATGGAGATCTGTTCAAGGAGTTATACCCATGCGCCAGCGAATTTCATTCTCTGACCAAATTTTGGCTTTGTGTGCCACCCGTATTTATCTGCATGGCACACAAAAGAAGGTGGGATGGGCGTGCGTTGCACAGCCATCGTACAACTCCGTTTTTCTTATTTCGAACTATATAAGCTTCTAAATTTGTCAAAACCCGTAGCACTTCATTTTGGATAATAAAAAATCAATTTAAAAGCAACAACATGATACCAAATCTCCAAACGATTTCAAAATAAGAAAATGTGGTCCATATTGTAGAAAATTGAGGTGAAACAATTGAAATCATGTTGAGTAAAATTAAGCTGCTTTAGCCAAGAAAATGCAGCACCTTGCAGATCATTGAATTTTGCACGAGTCTCAGCATTGTTTAACCATACATCTATTTGCATCTCTTAAGATGCTAGCCCAAAAAGAGAAAGAGGAATTCTACCACTTTCCTCTTTCTTAATGAAATATCCTCTCCTATTTCATCATTTAGGTTCTCAGCAATGATATCTAATATCAGAAAATAATATTTATACAAGATGTGTGTGTGTGTCTATACACACACACACACACACACACACACACACATATATATATATATATATATATATATATATATATATATATATATATATATATATATATATATATACTAGATGTGTGTGTATATATATATATGAAAAATTATATAATGATTGGACAAGAATACATTACCAAGCTAGCACGTAATGTGCACGACCAAACAACCATATATTAAAAAAAAAAAAGTTTAACTAATATAAGCATGGTTTTTTGTAACTATTATTAAAATGAAAACCTGTAGGTCCCACCTTTTTTTTTTGTACAGGATGGTTTCTTTAAAAAAAATTATTTAGGGAATTAATAACATTTATATTCTGATGGCTTGTTTGATTTTAGTATAGGACAACAATTCTCCCAAAAATAAAATAATTGTTTTAAATATGAAGCCAAATAAGAATACTGTTTCTCAGAAAATGCAATAATATTAGAAAATAATAATAGAATATATACCGATAGAGGTAAGAAATTAAATATTTAACAAGACCACCGCCTTTGCAGCCCTCAATCTCCGACAACTCATCCAACACTACGGCTTTATCCACCTCATCAACCTCGAAAATGTTGGTGTTAAGACCCAACTCTTGTAGCAAATGCTTCAACAATAGGCATATACAACACCCCCCACGTGGCTACAACAACAATCGTATTTTTCTATATCAACTTCACCACACTCGCATGACCATGTTGTTGTTATTAGTTTCACTGGGAGGTTGCGATACGCGACGGGTGGCACCACCAGTCACGGTAGCAGATGATGAGCTCATGCTGCTG
The DNA here is from genome assembly GCF_029784015.1 of Lycium ferocissimum. Lineage (NCBI taxonomy): Eukaryota > Viridiplantae > Streptophyta > Magnoliopsida > Solanales > Solanaceae > Lycium > Lycium ferocissimum. The sequence goes on along the minus strand of NW_026714518.1, from coordinate 12,324 downwards.
CATGTAGTGTCGGCAGACAAGCTCATGCTGCCGCCTGCTGTGGTAGCAGACAAGCTCATGTTGCCACCTGCTTAGGCAGTAGATGAGCTCATGCTATTGCTTCCTTGGGCAGTGGAAAACGAAAACAAATTTCTGCTTGAAATTGTTTGACGCATGGCATCAAAATGGGAAATAGTACTGGAGAAAGCAGGCCAGGGTAGAATATGTATATATAGCCTATAGGGTTGTTAGAAGTGGGAGACAACAGTCAATGATGTGATGTAATACACGTGTCATTTTTAAGTGTGATTTCGTCACTAATACTTTTCATGACTATCTTATATTTTGTTTATGATGACCTTTTAGTACTTCTAGTCCTATACAATTGAAAAAAAAAATAAAAATATATATATATATATATAAATAAATTTTATTTTGATGTTTTAAAATTTTGAATTAGGTTAAGATAAGTTATTATGATTAGATTCTATATGTTATGGATATTTGGTGTAACACTCCGTAAATTCGTGTAATATGTGATTGTGTTAAATGATTATTAGTGTGACATTTTAGATATATGAAGTCCTATAGGGATGACTTTGGGTGGAAATAGTTGTTTTATGGTCAAGAGTAATAGTGAGGTGCCTAATATTCGATTGAATCGACCAAGTTTACGGTAGGTCTGACTTCCAGCCTATTTACGTGAAAATCCATTGGGATCTTGAGAACAACATAAAATATTAAAATTGTCGATCTTTGAAATACCTTTCCATCCATATATGGACCAACTCAAACAGAGATCTGTTCAAGGAGTGATACCCATTTTATTGAACGTTGTTCGCAGTGGCACCGGTGAATTTCATTCTCTGACAAAATTTTGGCTTTACTATTTAGGGATGGTGCAAGGGTAGTGACGTGCGTTGGGCGTGCGTCCGGTAGCCATCGTTCAACCCCTTGTTTTTTGTTTCAAACTATATAAGCTTCTAACTTCGTCAAAACCCTTCTAACTTCGTTTTGGATAATAAAAATCAAATTGGAAACAACCACATGAGACCTAATCTCCAAACGAGTTCAAAATAAGAAAATATGGTCCCTATTGTAGAAACTTGAGGTGAAACAATTAAAATCATGATGAGTAAAATTAAGCTTCTTTAGCCAAGAATCAGCAGCACCTTGAAGATCATTGAATTTCGCAAGAGTTTCGGCCTTGTTTAACCATACATCAGTTTGTTTCTTATTAGATGCTAGCCCAAAAGGAGAAAGAGGAATTCCACCATTTTCCCTCCTTCTTAAAGAAATATCCTCTCCTATTTTATCGTTTAGGTTCTCTGCAATGATATCTAATATCAGAAAATAATATGTATACGAGATATGTGTATATGTGTGTGTGTATATATATATATATAGTGAGAAATAGAGAAAGAGAGAAAGAGAGAAAGGGAGAAAGAGAAATTGTATAATATTTGGACAAGAACGCATATTTTACCAATCTAGCAAGTAATGTGCACGACCAAACAACCATATCTATTAATTTTTTTATTAAATAATATAATCCTGCTTTCTACAACTATCATTAATAAAAATGAAAATTTGTAGCTCCCAAATTTTTTTGTTTTGTACACGATGTTTTTTTATTAAATTTATTTAGGGAATTTATAACTTCTATTTTTTGATGGCTTGTTTGCTTTTAACATAGGCCACCAATTCTCCCAAAAAGAAAATAATTGTTTTAAATATTAAGCCTGTCACGCCCCAACTCGAGGAACGTGCGGGCACCTACTAATTCCCACCTCAGTAGGCAAACCCATCCCTTATTCAATCAACCAACAATAAGTAAATAAATGAAACTCCCAAGAATAATACAATAAGTCTGACATAATATACAAATAATAGGTGTGGAAGATAAATAATATCCCAAAATCTGGTTTGATCAGTACAAGAGCTACTAAATACTACTACAAGTCTGAATTGTCAATACATCATCTGAATATAAATATTGTCTCGAAATAGAAATGGGACAATAAGTAATATAGAGTCTCGGCCTGCATGGATCTTCAGTAGCTTACCCTCAAAACTCTAGAAATGGAAAGGGAAACTGTCTCAAAATCTACATCCCGAAAAAGAGTGTAGCTAGGTAGCATCAGTACAAACAACACATACTGAGTAGGCATCATAGGCCGACAACAGTTAGATCACATATGCAAACAAGGAAAACGAAAGATAAGCCTGCTCACAAACAGATATAAGTTAACAAGTCCAAATAATGTATTTCCAATACCAAAACCGATGTCTCACCACGAATATTCCATAAGTACGAACAAACTGTAACAATCACTATAACTAAGAATCACCAACAGGTCAATATCAAACCAACCAACAATAAGAACAAGTAAAGTGTATGCAAATGAAATGCAATGCAATGATACACACATGCTCCGGGGGGACGATGTCCACCTCTCGACAGTCATGACCCATGGGGGACCGCTAAGTCCATGTACCGTCATTCCGTATCACACAGCCTAGAATGACTCATCCAACTCCTCACTAGCCACTCCGTATCACAGAACCTAGAGATGGATACAAAATATAGTAATTTCACATGAATCATACTTACCTCCATCATCATCATCTTCCAATATCAAGATCAAGAGAGATATATCATAGAAATGAGAAAGTATGTCATGCTATGGGAATATCACAAATAACATATGAATTCCAGTCAATTCACACAAAGACAGCCATCATAGTACAAATATCACATGAATCCTTTCCTTCCAGCTAGTCTCCCATAATACATAGAGACCACCAATTTACATATAAAAAGCCAAGCATAAACCTGGAGATTCTAACAGGCTACGAGCCCGAACACACAAGTCACACAACAGTACCAACCTAAGAATTCTATCCCAAATGTCATATCCGAAGGTTCACATGATGTCTCCAACTATTTCCTAGTACTACATACGAGTCGCTAACAGGAGTCTAACCAAGAAGGTACGCCATAACCTACCTAGAAGGCCGAATACAAGTCACGAATGTGCCCCAACAAAGCCTTGCCCTTCCTTTGCGCTTTGAAATACTCAAAGTCTATTTATAACGTAATCTAGATTAGAAATCATGAAGAATGATACCCATAATGCATAGCTTACCCAAAACCCAAAAATTGACCCAAAATAGCTAAATCCGAGCCATAGGGGCAAAAATGTAATTTCATTGAAAAATCAGGTTCAACATAGTCAAATAGAATCCTACGAGTCTAGACAAGTCCATTAATACCCATATTGCTATATTTTAATTCGAAATCCAAAACGAACCCAAAAAGGTGACCCCGAGCCCGAAAGGGCGAAGCTGGAATTTTAATTTAACAAAAGTTTACGCATAGTCTAATTAGTCCAAATCCAAAATGTCCAATCAAAAATAGATGATCTTGGCATCCAATTCCCCCTTTCCCCCAATTTTCACTTTAGGGCTAAAACCCCAATTTTGAACCCAAAAATATGATTTAAAAATACTAATTAAGGATAGGAATCAACGGAAAATTAAGGATTTAGGATTATAATCTTACCTCCAAGCTTAGATGAGCAAAACCCCTTTGAAACTCTCCAAACCGAACTCTAGAGCTTGTGAGAAAAGTAACTAAACCTCGAAACAAGTGGAAATTTAAAAAAAAAAAAAAAAAAAAAAAAAACAGTTGTTTCAGCCAAAAATAGTTTCTAGATTATCACGAAGCTCAATTTTGACAATCCCAATAAAATCCTCCTGAAATTTCACCCTAGATAGCCTTTAGAATCACCCAATTTAGCCTTCAAATGAGAGAGATATGATGCTTTTAAGTTGTGGAAAGAACGTAGAATTTTTATGGGCGAACTTAGGGGTAAAATCGTAATTTTCAGCAAAAATCACACCAGAAAATCTGCACAGATTTTTTTTAGTAAAATGCCCATATCTCCCTCATACGATGGTGAAACACGACTATTCTTGTTGCTATAGCTCCGAAATTATGATACGGATCTAACGGTTCAATCGAAACACAAAAAAAAGGTCGTTTGCTTAGTATGGTACCCTTTTTGCTCAAAACGGTGTAGAAACAAAAAATAAACACCATACAACCCAAACACATCCGAAACTCATCGGAATCTAACTAAAATTGGACAAGTCCAAAATCATCATATGAACCTGCTCGAACTCTTAAAACATCCAAACGGGACCGTCTTGACCCGATTCTGTCCGTGGTCAACTCCAAATCATCTCAAAAGCTAGTTTCTCAACCAACCACCGAAATCACACTCGAACCTCTCAGGAATCGAACCAACGACTAAACTAAGTCATAAATCACATTTCAGACCTAAAGGAACTGTCAGAATTCGATTATGGGTACGTTTACCCAAAAGTCAACTTTTGGTCAAACTTCTCAAACTTAAGCATTTAAAATTCCAAAACTTAGATTTTCTTCTTTGATTCTCATCCGATCACCTCGAGAATGGCGCCACCAATCCCCACAGGTCATAAACATCAAAACAAAGCTAACAGAAACAACAAATCTCGAATCCAGGTCTTATTTCTTCCCGTGACCATCTTTTCACCATAAATAGGCATATAAAATATTGAAACCGACTTAATTGTCAAAAACCAACAAGACGAACTCAAAAATTAGCTCCGTAAATTTTTAAAGGTCATAAATAATATTCGAAATTTAATAGAATCTCCAGATCGCCAATCAGAGCACGTTTTCCCACAATAAACAATTTATCCAAATAATTGAATGTCAGAATTTACGAAGTGAAACCTTCTCCAAAAGTGAACCAATTGATACTCGTTTGACTTCAAATTTGGCTAGAAAGTCAAAATAATTATAACAGAGTTTATGAAATAGACTACATGCAATTTAGAACATCGGTTCTCAAAATGACCAATCGGGTTGTTACAAAGCCAAATAAGAATAATATTACTCAGAAAATGCAATAATAATTGAAAATCATAATACAATATATACTGATAGAAGTAAACAATTTAAGATTTAACAAGACCACCGCCTTCGCAGCCCTCAATCTCTGACAACTCATCCAACATGACGGCTTTATCTGCCTCAACCTCGAAGAGGTTGGTGTTAAGACCCAACTCTTGTAGCAAATGCTTCAACACAAGGCATATACAGCACCCCTGCGTGGCTACAACAACAACTGTATTTTCCTATATCAGCTTCACCACACTCGCATGACCATGTTGTTGTTGTTAGTCTCACTGGGAGGCTGCGATTCGCAAATGGTGGCACCATAAGTCGTGGTAGCAGATGATGAGCTAATGCTATCGCATGTAGTGGTGGCAATGAGCTCATGCTACCGCCTGCTGTGGTGGTAGATGAGATCATGTTGTCGCCTGCTTAGGTGGCAGATGAGCTCATGCTATTGCTGCCTGGGGCAGTGGAAAACGAAAATAAATTTCTGTTGGAAATAGTTTAGCATCAAAGAGGGAAGTAGTACTGGAGAAAGCAGGCCAGGGTAGAATATATCTATATAGCCTGTAGGTTGTTAGAAGTGGGAGACTACAGTCAATGATGTGATGTAATACATGTGTCATTGTTAAGTGTGATTTCGTCACTAAAATACTTTTCATGACTATCTTATATTTAGTTTATGATGACCTTTCAGTACTTCTAGTCCTATACAATTACAAATTTAATTAAAAAAAAAAAGGAAAAGTTGTTTATGATAATGTTTCAAAGTTTTGAATTAGGTTAAGATAATTAAATTCAGTTATTATGATCAGATTCTATATATTATGGATATTTGATGTAACACTCCGTAAATTCGTACAAGATGTGAATGTGTTAAATGAGTATTATTTTGACATTTTAGCTATATGAAGTCCTATAGAGATGAATTTGGGTAGAAATAGTTGTTTTATGGTCAAGACAAATACTGAGGTGCATAAGATTCGATAGACTCGACCAAGTTTACGATAGGTGTGACTTCCAGTCTGTTTACGTGAAATTCGTTGGGAACTTGAGAAAACATAAAACATTAGTCGATCTTTGAAATACCTTTCCAAGCATATATGGACCAACTCATACGGAGATCTGTTCTAGGAGTTATGACCATTTTACTGAACGTTGTTCGCAGTCTGGACACCCATGCGCTGGCGAATTTCATGTCTTTGACCAAATTTTGTCTTTGGGTGCCACCTGTATGATTCAGGGATGGCGCATAGGCCGCGTAGGCAGTGACATGCGATGGGCGTGCATCCCGCAGCCATCATTCATCCCCATTTTTTTGGTTTCAAGCTATATAAGTTTCTAACTTCGTCAAAACCCTTCCCACTTCGTTTTGGATAATAAAAATCAAATTGGAAACAACAACATGAGACCTAATCTCCAAACGAGTTCAAAATACTCTTCATGACTATCTTATATTTAGTTTATGATGACCTTTCAGTACTTCTAGTCCTATACAATTACAAATTTAATTAAAAATAAAATAAAAAAGGTGTTTATGATATTGTTTTAAAATTTTGAATTAAGTTAAGTTAATTAAATTCAATTATTATGATCAGATTCTATCTGTAAATTCGTGCTACATGTGAATGTGTTAAATGAGTATTAATAAGACATATTAGCTATATTAAGTCCTATAGAGATGACTTTGGGTGGAAATAGTTGTTTTAAGGTCAAGAAAAATAGTGAGGTGCCTAAGATTCGATAGAATCGACCAAGTTTACGGTAGGTCTGACTTCTATGCTGCTTACGTGAAAATTCGTTGGGAACTTGGGAAAACTTAAAACATTAAAGTTGTCGATCTTTGAAATACATTTAAACCATATATAGACCAACTCAAACGGAGATATGTTATAGGAGTTATGCTCATTTTACTGAACGTTGTTCGTAGTCTGGACACCCCTGCGCCGACGAATTTCATGCCTGTGACCAAATTTTGGCTTTGTGCGCCATCTTTGCAATTCAGGGATGGCGCACGGGCACTGAAGTGCGATGGGAATACATCGCACAACAATCGTACAACCCTGTTTTTTTGGTTTAGAACTATATAAGTTTTTAACTTCATCAAGACCCTTCCCCACTTTATTTTGGATAATAAGAAATTAAATTGTAAACAACAACATGAGACCTATTCTCCAAGCGAGGTCAAAATAAGAAATATGGTCCATATTGTAGAAATTTGAGGTCAAACAATTGAAATTATGATGAGTAAAATTAAGCTGCTTCAGCCAAGAATCAGCAGCACCTTGCAGATCATTGAATTTTGCATGAGTTTCGACCTTGTTTAACCATACATCAGTTTGCGTCTTCTAAGGTGCCAGTTCAAAAGGAGAAAGAGGAATTCCACCATTTTACCTCCTTCTTAATGAAATAGCCTCTCTTATTTTATCATTTAGTTTCTCTGCAATGATATCTAATATAAGAAAATAATATGTATACGAGATGTGTTTATATATATAGTGAGAAAGAGAGAAAGAGATGTATGAAAAATTATTTAATGATTGGACAAGAATGTATACGTTACCAAGCTAGCATGTAATGTGCACGACCAAACTGTTGGAACATATACTATTAACCATGTGTATGGATAGTATTTACTATAGAACAATTATTTATTCAATTTTTAATAAAGAGTTAAATAGATCAAGTATTAGTATGTGTGTCCTTCACTTATATAGTAGATGATTTGGTGTATAGAGTTTAGCTTATACACGGAAGATTAAATCATCGATTCTTATATGTATAAAGTTTATGTTCACAATCCAAGATGAAATTTGGACAAAGCCATCGGTATGATTGTAGCACAAGATTAATGTAATGTGTTCTTCATTATGGGAACGGTATAGTTCCATCATCTTGTGCTAGTACATTTTGTATGTATTGAACGGATCAAGTAGAAATAAATGTTTTTGTATTGAATATATAAAACAAATTCTCTAGTTCATTAAATGTACTTATACTCTAAATCTTGATATCATTATTCTGATCAATGTGCTTTGTTCATTATTTTGATTTATTAAAAGGTACGACTCAATTGCGGGTCTATGTATTCCTGGTAAATTGGATAATGGCAAAATACATTTGTGAAATAATAATAAGTTGATAGAATCCATGTCTCGACTTTGAGATTGATGATACCCCTTTTATAAATGCTTATAAGTCTCATATGAAAATCCTACAGGTGGATTTTGTATCTGTCACATGATATAAGTTAAGCGGAAATATAAAGGATTCAATTAATCAATGAATTAAATTGTCAGTAGTTTAATTTAATTGATTGGTATCTGTAATCTTAACATGGGGAGTTAAATAAGATTTAATGAAAGATTTCAAAATTGAACTGAGGAGTACAGTTACGATTTTTTAGTGGAATAATTCGTAATTTATTATGGTAGGATTAATTCAGATATTTCGAATTAATTCCATAATAGGAAGCCTCGTTAATTTAATTATGTGGTCCTTGCTGTGCCCGAATAATAAAGAATTAAATGGAATATTACTTCTTGGTGGAAAATAAAGACCCATTAGGTTTTGGTTAAGGGTGAAAACCCTAAAACCTATAGTTATAAAATAGGGGTCTTATTCCATAAGGAGGCAAAAAAAAAAAAAAAAAAGGTTTTACAAGTTTATACACTTTTTTCGTAGAAATTCGCCCACACGAATTTCACAAATTCTGGTATTATTCGAGTTACACAACAGAAGACCGTGGAACTGAAGGATATGATTTCGTGGATGGTGTGTGTTCATGGTTGAAGATTCAATTCTTGGTAGCGGTCACGCTTCAAGAGATAGGTATCAATTTTATGTTTGATTAAAATCTTTAATTATGTGTTGTCTATATTACATGCAAGTTCGATCTTGGCTATTTGCTTCTGCTGCGTATGCCTGTATTCCATCACAAACAACCATATATATTAAAAAAAAATTAAATAATATAAGCCTGCTTTATGAAAACCTGTAGTTCCCAACTTTTCTTTTTTGTATATGATAATTTTTTAAAAAATTTATTAAGGTAATTAATACATTTATATTCTGATGGCTTGTTTGCTTTTAATATAGGACACCTGGAAAAAAAAAGTGTAGGACACCAATTCTCCTCCCAAAAAGAAAATAATTGTTTTAAATATGAAGCCAAATAAGAATACTGTTTCTTAGAAAATGCAATAATATTAGAAAATCATAATACGATATTATCACGAACCAATTTACCAAGTCGTGGTGGCACTAGTCCTACCATACTAGTAAGCCAAAACAAACCACTAACAGTCCAAAATTTAAGGAAATACTAAAAGCGGAATTAAATCATACAAATCAATTTCAAGTCTTAGCAATTATAAATAGAAATACTTAGAAGTTATTACAAATCTTCCTAAAATCTGATGTCACTCTCATACAAGGACTACTAAGGAGTACGAATAGTCTGAAAATACATAAATAAATCTGTCTAAAATGAAGAAAGACAGAAGGTAAATGATAGAGAAGAGTTCGGAGCCGTCTAGAACAATGGTGCTCACCCTGACATCTCAAAGAAAGGCTCTAGCGGGCAGTCTAGTAGTCATGAGCTCGACTGGTACTGGGGACCGAGTCTGCACATAAAAAGGTGCAGCAAGTGTAGCGTGAGCACAATAAACAACGAATACTCAAAGAACATCATTGGCCGACCCTTTCCGGAACGAAGAAGCATCATTGGCCGGCCTTTTCCGGAACGGAGACAAGGGTTGGTTCAAAAGATACCATAACCACGCTAGTCTGCCATAAGTCCATAGTACGAGATAATCACATTAATAGCTAAACCCCCATAACAAATAGATTTCAAGATAAGACAAGTCAGGTACCAATAATCACAGCAAAAGTACACAGTATGGATGAATAAGATTCAAATGCAATACAAGGCATGCTTTCGCTTCCCGATATGCACACGTTTTAATGTCAGCGAATTGTGACCCATAGGGGGCCCATAAGGCACATATATCACCGCTCCGGTAAATCCTTGAATTAGGGTTTCATCATATCTGTTGCAGGCCGTGCGCTCACCAAAGAGTATATGAGGGACATTGTTGTGTACCAGTTCCTTTATGCAATGCAGTAAGTAAAGAAGACACGATTTTAGCGTGGAAAACTCCTTGATCAAGGGATTAAAAACCACGACCTACCCTAGTAGGATTTCAACTCCACTAACCAAGAAACATCAGGTTACAACGCTATCGTAAGCCAGGAATTATCTGCCATAATCCCTCACCCTTACAATAACACGTATGCAACCTACGAACTAACCCCCGCAGTCCCTCCTCACTTGCAATGCTCCGATTGCAAGCACCTCCACTTGACTAACTCTAGCCAAGTACCACTAATACACCTAGACTAACGCTAGCCTAGTGTACCACTCAAAAGCTTGTGGAAACACACTTCCAACTAGCACACTTTGAGAATTTAAGACACCTAAAACCAGCTTCTAAACAAGAAGAGTAGGTTTACATTTTAAGCTCAAACGAACAAAGAATTACAACAACCTAAAGAATATATCTTGTGTCTGTGTCATGACCCAATTTATCTAAGTCGTGCGGGCACTTATATTTCTTACCTCGGTAAGTGAAACCTCAACCCAACGATAGTAAAAATGTAAATAAATAATTAAATAAGCGGATGAAAATAAATGACGTAAGTCTGACGATAATATTGTAGAAAAAGTGCTGAAATAAGGAAATACGCCCAGAGTTTGGTCTCATTCATACAAGAGCATCTAGCTAGAAATATACAAGTCTGGAATATCAATAATACATCAAGTCTGAATATGTCTCAGAACGGAAAATAAGACATAAATAAAGAAGAATCTTCAAGGCAGTGGACGTCTCGTGCTCACCCTGTAGACTCTAAGAAAATCTCGAAGCGACTATCAGCCACAATAATTAGAAGTAGATCCAACTTGGAATTTTGCATTAATAAAAGAATGCAGTAAGTGCAGGTCAGTACAAAACCACAGTACTAGTAGGTATCATAGGCTGACTAAATTTAGCTAACATAATCCAGACAATAAGGTAAGATAAGCAGATAGATCAACAAGTAGAAGTCAAACACAAGTCAGGACCAAGTATACGTCATCACCTAGGTTGTAGCATCTAAACCCAAATGTGCCAAGCAAATCCAATTAACACAAGTAAATCACCAGATCATCACAATATAAGTCATAATGCAATGCAATGCAATAATGTAAGAAATGCAATGCAATGTAATGCTGTGTACACATGTACTCCGGACAGAAGTATCGACGTCTCGGCAGCTGTCATGCCCCAAATTTGGAGCGGCGTGATTGGTACTCGGTGCCAAACTAGGCCCCGAGCGAACCACTCTAAATATGAACACTGCTAAGGCCTACCTGCACACCGACAATATCAACCAAAATGGCGAGGCCGTAATCTAGATATATATAAACAAATGTTGTCTATCTCGTCTGAACTGGGCACACACACACCCAAAATATATATACACAACTGAGCAAGCCGACGTGGCTGCTATGTAAGCTGAACAACAAAACTGAGAGCCAACATGGCTACATAATATCGCAACCACATATAATCACATGCATCCTCAGGGAACACGAGATTTTAGGAAAGGACAAGACAAGGCCCCGTCACACCCATATATACATGTCAAAATAGCATACCACCAAAGGGACTGCAGCTCCGGACCAAGTGGAGTGCACGATCGCGGGCCGTAAGGCCTCATCCGAGTCGAATCGTCCGTCCGACTACCTCGAACCTCGCGGGCATAAACGCGCCGCCCCTGCATAAAGGGACGTTCCACAAATAATGTACTCAATATGTAAGGCAAGATAACAACTAAAATGAAATAACAAACTATACCTCGGATATTTCAAGAAAGCATCTCGAGGTGCCCCCACCGGGGTCAGCCTCTCATCCGAGGCAAGATAACATCACTCATATATATAACTTCGTGACTCGAAGGTCAGGCATAGATAACATAACTCCATAAATAAAACGCCGTGACTCATAGGCCAGGTTATTCAACTCCATGACCCATAGGTCTGGTATAAGCAACTCCATGACCCGTAGGTCAGGTATAATCAACTCCATGACCCGTAGTCGCATAATCAACTCCATGACCCGTAGGTCGCATAATCAACTCCATGACCCGTAGGTCGTATGCGCAACTCACGACCGTCTGTCAAATAACTCCATGACCCGTGAGGATGTGCAACAACTCCATGACCCATAGGCCAGGCGTATACATATAATAATAACTCGAAGGCAACATAATAGCCTATAAACAACATATGCACTAATTATACCTCCTGACATTCAATCATCTTATAGAACTCAACTATTCATATGCTTTAA